>NC_053025.1:114505749-114545897 GCF_003073215.2 Triticum urartu
AAATGAAATATGTGGCAAGGCATGCACAACCAATTCTAGCATCTATCAAGCAATTTGCGATGACTAGGTCATCTATATATGAGTATATTGACTTAGGAGTCAAGTGAGAACACTTGATCATAGGTCATACTCATCGTTTAAGCTCAAGTGGGGTTACCACTTTTACATAAAGCATTGTTGTGTTCACATCTTTAGAGTTGCTTTAGCTCAAGTCTTAGAGTAAAGCTCCCCCTAGATGTGATATCCCCCCTAAGAGGGATGAACTAACCTTGGGTTTTGTCGATGATGACTTCATGTAGATATTGAAGATGTGGATGCTCAATGTTGATGTAGATCTCTTGGAGCTATCCATTTGAGTGAATTGCACTTTCAATACCTACATGGATTAGTCCCACAATGAACAAAGAAGGATATCCATAGACATAGAGTGATGCACACAAAAGATGATGTCCATGAAAACTTTTAGGTTACCTTGTCCCTTGTCTTACCAACAAGAGGGTTTGTGACTCCTTGAACTAGTGCAAGATGTGGAAGTTGATTGCACTTGTTCTTGCCAAAATGATAAGAGTGAGATATGTTGGCGGAGTCACCCTCAAGAACTCTCTAATTCTTCTTCTTTTGGATCCACATCATCTTGATGGGAATCCTTGGAGTTGTAGTCGTACTTGATGAAGTGGAACTTGAAGTAGTCTTGGGAATCCACTTGACTAAGGTCTTAGGAGCTTCTTCAAATGCGTCAATTTCCTCTTGAAGCTTGTCCTTGCCTTTTTGCTCGTAGTCTTGTGGTGGAAGATCATCTTGAGCTTGTGTCCCCTTGAAAGAAGCATCATACTTCTCTTGTTGAGGGACAAACTTTGTCTTGGGGTATTGATCTTCTTCCCACTCAACTCCATTGGCATTGAACTTTCGTTCAAAACCAACACCTTGATTCTTCCGGTGCATTCCTTGCTTGCGCACAATTTCCTCGAATTGCTTACTCCCGGCAAGGCTTTTGTACACTCCTTTCTCTATAATTCCCTTCAATAAACTATTTTCTTTCTCAAGTGTAACTTGGCTAAGACAATCATTAGTGGAATCAAGAGAACTACTAGAAGCAATAATATTGGATTTAACATGATCATTGTTACTGCTAGAGGAAGAATCTTTCTTGTTCTTGTTACTAGACTTGACTTGAGGCATGTAAGTGGATAAGAGTAAACGCTTGGCAATGTAAGAAGAACTTTTCTTGCAGAGATCATCATTGATTGCCTTTAAGAACTCATGCTCTTGCTCAAGATTGAGCTTTTCAAAGCGTAATTTCTCATGAGCTCTTAAAAGCTCTCGATGATCTTCGAAGATAGCGTCATGAGCTAACTTAAGAGTTTTTAGTTCTTTAGTTAGAGCCTCAATCTTCTCCTTATCATTGTCATTCATTTTATCTTGATTAGCATGATTAATTGGTCTTTCATCATAGTATTCATCACTAGAGTTGTCAACAAGCAAATCATCACCTAACAAGTCATCTTCATCACTATTGAAATCAACATACTTGGGGTGTGTTACCTTAGGACCTTTGGCCATGAAGCATCTTCCAATTCCTTCATTTGGTGAGTCAAATATGTCGTAGGAGTTGGTTGACACAAGTGCTAGACCGGCAACACCTTCATCTTGAGTATCTTCGGAGTCGGAGTGATAACTTCTCTCGGAGTGGCTGTCGGAGTCGGAGCCGTATACCCATTCACCAACATGATCTTGGTGTCTTCGTCTTGTATAGCTCCTTGATGATTTTTCCTTCCTTTCCGAATCCTTGCTTCTCCGTGAGTATCTTTGTTCATAACGATCATCTCTACTCCTTCTCTCTCTTGGTGGTGATCCTTTGCTTCTTCTTTTTGGAGAATCTTCTCTTCTCTTGTAGGGAGCCGTACACTTATTGGAATAGTGTCCGGGTCTTCCACAATTGTAGCAGTTTCTCTCTCGACTAGAAGATCTTTTGTCATTGTAGGACCTTGACTTGAAGCTTCTATCTTTGCTTCTACTCTTGTAGAACTTGTTGAAGTTCTTCACCATTAAGCTCAATTCTTCATTGAAGTCTTGTTTCTCACTTGATGATGTAGGGGCTTCACATGAGGATTTATAGGCACCACTTGATTTTTTGTGAAGTTCCTCTTTATCCTTAAGTGACATCTCATGAGCAACAATTCTTCCAATCACCTCCGTTGGCTTGAGATCTTTGTAATTTGGCATCATTTGGATCAATGTGCACACGGTATCATATTTTCCATCCAAGGCCCTTAGAATCTTCTTGATGATGAATCTATCGGTCATCTCTTCACTTCCTAAGCCGGCAATCTCATTTGTGATGAGAGCAAGCCTAGAGTACATTTCAGCGACACCTTCACCATCCTTCATCTTGAACTTGTCAAGTTGGCTTTGAAGCACATCCAACTTGGATTCCTTGACGGAGTCGGTACCTTCGTGCATATCAATCAAAGTGTCCCAAATTTCCTTTGCATTCTCAAGACGGCTGATTTTGTTGAATTCTTCGGGGCACAATCCGTTGAAGAGAATATCACAAGCTTGAGCATTGTATTGCAACATCTTCAACTCATCCGCGGTAGCTTCACGATTTGGTTCTCTCCCATCAAAGAAGTCACCTTTGCAAACCAACACACACAATAGCCCAAACGGCGGGGTTATGTCCAAGAATATGCATTTTCATTTTATGCTTCCAACTAGCAAAATTAGTACCATCAAAGTAAGGACCTCTACGGTGATAATTTCCCTCAGTAGACGCCATACTCTCCTAGGTTGTGAAACCAAGGCTATGACCACCAAAAGCTATGGAGATCAAGCAAATGGAGACCAAAGCTCTGATACCACTTGTAGGATCGAAAGTATGTCTAGAGGGGGGTGATTAGACTACTTGACCAAATAAAAACTTAACCTTTTCCCAATTTTAGTTCTTGGCAGATTTTAGCTATTTTGGGACAAGTCAAGCAATCATCACACAATTCAAGCAAGCATGCAAAGAGTATATTGGCAGCGGAAAGTAAAGCATGCAACTTGCAAGAATGTAAAGGGAAGGGTTTGGAGAATTCAAACGCTATTGGAGACACGGATGTTTTTCCCGTGGTTCGGATAGGTGGTGCTATCCTACATCCACATTGATGGAGACTTCAATCCACGAAGGGTAACGGTTGCGCGAGTCCACACAGGGCTCCACCCAATGGTAACGGTTGCGCGAGTCTACACAGGGCTCCACCCACGAAGGGTCCACGAAGAAGCAACCACCCACAAAGGGTCCACGAAGAAGCAACCTTGTCTATCCCACCATGGCCATCGCCCACACAGGACTTGCCTCACTAGCGGTAGATCTTCATGAAGTAGGCGATCTCCTTGCCCTTACAAACTCCTTGGTTCAACTCCACAATCTTGTCGGAGGCTCCCAAGTGACACCTAGCCAACCTAGTCATCGTCGGCGTCGTTCCAAGCCTCCCCGAGCTCCACTTTCTCCACCAAATGACGCGGCTCGCTCCCCGCGTCACGTAGCTGCTCTCCACCATTGATTTGGTCGCCGGAGACACAAAGTCAAGCCCCTCCGCCGCGTCTGTCGTTGCCGACGTCAAGCCACCGGCGAGTTTGACTCAGTTTGACCCCTGTGCGGGCCCAGGTAGACCCCCTGGGTCTATGATAGGTGGGGCCGGTCTGCTAATCAGTTTAAGATTAGTTTTAACTAATTCTAATTAGTTTAGACACTGACTTGTGGGCCCAGGCCCCACTAACAGCTAATTATTGTTAATCTAATTCTATTAACTAGTTGTGACACTGACAGAGAGGGCCCACCAGTCAGGTTTGACCTGGCCGACCCAGTTGACCGCTAACGTCACACCTATGTCATGCTGACGCATTAATTCAATTACTGGAATTATTGTTATATAGGAAATTCCAGAAAATATCCAAAACTTCTAAAAATCATAGAAAATCAACCATAGATCCAAATGCAAATATTTATATATGAAAAATGATCAGAAAAATTCAATCTATCCATCTGTAATAGTTTCATGCATGACAAAACAAGTTAACCTTGCTGTTTAAGCAGAATAAGGTAATGCACTAATAAGGCCATGTTTAATGAGCTAATATTTGAATCTTTGATTCAAATGAGTTCATCCCCTTCTATTTTAGCTTGCATTAGGCCAAGGCATTTTCATCTTGCCATGTCATAGCATGCATCATATTGTTGCATATTGCCATGTGTTGATTATGTTCGGTGTGTCTTTCGTGGTAGGTTCTGCCTTCGAGGATAACCCCAAGTATCCGTCTGAAGGGCAGTACCCTACTACCTCTACAACAGGCAAGCAACCCATTAATCATTCCGATACAAACCCATGTTCTCGCTTCTGCTCTTGTTTAATGCATTAAGACAACGCGATTCAAACTGTTGTGTGCTACAGTAGTTGAACCCTTATCCTCTGCATGACCTGTCATTGCCACAGTAACTAGATGAAAACCCACTAGCATGTGTAGGAGTTGATTGAGCCATGTATGTGATTCCTACCTTGCTATGCCTGCTATGCTTAGAGTTGTGTCAGGTCTGGTTCATCTGGGTGATGGGCTAGAGTGATATGATTATGTTGGTATCGATGAGAGGCCATGTAGGAGTACATGGTGGGTTGTTTCATTGAGACCATCCATAAGAACTGAGATCTGTATGCGTGATTTAAGATTCAGCTACTACCACACATTGGGCCCTGAAATATGACCCCGCTCGACTTACTAACCCCTCTCGCCCTCTGTCCAGGAGTTGCAACTAGTTTCTGGTGTTTGTAGGTTATGTGTTGGCGGCCGTGCGTAGCGCTGACCCTAGGGGTGGGCTATGATGCGGTAGATACACTGTGGCCGGTTTGCCGGGCGCCCGTTTGGCGTCTCAGGACTCTGTACACATCGTTTGGGGCCGTTGAGGACACCCCGGCCAGATTTCCTTGCGGATGGAACCTGAATAGGTGATAAACCTGGACTAGAGACTTGTGAGGTTAGTCAGGTCGTGGTCTACACCCACGTCGGTTTTCGCTTGAAGTCTGCCGAGCACATGTCGTGTGCAGACGCTAAGTGGTGGAAACATGTGTGACGAAGTACACCCCTGCAGGGTATAAAACTATTCGAATAGTTGCATCCGCGGTAAAGGACTACTTGGTTGCCTATACAGTTCATAGACAAGTTAATGGTTACTAGTAAAAGACTCAAGATAAGTGTGAGTACCGAGGATGGCCCTCTCGTAGGATGACGAGAGAGGATCCCCGGTGGAGTATTGTGTTGGTGAGTAGTGGACTCATGTGTGAAAACTATTTTACTAGTGGAGTTCCGTAGGATAGCTTAGCAAAGAGTCAAAGCTGGCTTGCTGCAATAACCCCACCACCTTCTTGAGAATGAGCATGTATAGTAGGTTCTGTTGTAAGACTTGTTGAGTACCTTTGTACTCATGTTTGCTTAATTACTATTTTCAGATGACAACACCGCCCCCTCCAATGGGTTCTACGTAGACCTTGACGTCGACGAGTGACTAGCCACCCAGGTGGTGATCCTGGCCATGGAGGGCCCTATGTAGATAGACAGGCTTCGAGAAGCCTTCTTTCTTTCTAGTGTCTGTACTCAGACTAGTTGCTTCCGCATGTGCTTGTATGATTGTATGACTTGAGTGTCGGGTCATGTGACCCCTATCTGTATGAACATGTTATGTATGGCTCTCTGGAGCCTTTAAATAAAGTACTTGAGTTGTAGAGTTTTGTTGTGATGCCATGTTGTATGTACTCATATCGGGCATATTGTATGTATGATTGAAATGCTTGGTATGAGTGGGATCCGACAATCTAGTTGTTTATCCTTGGCAGCCTTTCTTATGGGGAAATGTAGTCTAGTGTTCCTCGAGCCATAGTAGTCCGCTACAGCCCGGTTCACCGGAGTCCTGCTAGCCCAGCACTACTGCTCAGGACACTTGACTGGCCGGCATGTGTTTCACGTCGTTCCTATGTCTGTCCCTTCGGGGAAATGTCACGCGGTGACATCCGGAGTCCTGCCTAGCCTGCTACAGCCCGGGTTCCCCGGAGTCCTGTTAGCCCAGTGCTACAGCCCGGAATCACTCGCTAATGACCGACATGCTCGATGTGATTCATGTATGCCTGTCTCCATAGTTCTGTGCCGCGTTGGGTTCACGACTAGCCATGTAGGCCCGGGTTCTCTGTCATATGGATGCTAGCGACACTATCATATACGTTAGCCAAAAGGCGCAAACGGTCCCGGGCCATGGTAAGGCGACACACGTGGGATACCGTGCGTGAGGCCGCAAAGTGATATGAGGTGTTACCGGCTAGATCGATGTGTCTTAGAATCGGGGTCGGGACAGTCGTGAGGCGTCACAATAGATAACAAAGTCCTTAGTGAAATCCAGTGGCACAAGTATGGGAGCAGAAGTCAGGCGTCTTTTCAGTTCCTGAAAAGAGTGCTCACACTGTGGGGACCACTCAAACTTTTTATCTTTCTTGAGAAGTTCCGTGAGAGGTTTGGCCACTTGGAGAAGTTCTCAATGAAGCGGCGACAATAACTGGCTAGGCCAAGGAAACTCCTAACTTGCTTAACCGTTTTAGGCGGAGTCCAATCAAGAACGGCCTGAACTCTCTCGGGATTGACGGCAATGCCCTTACCAGAGATCACGTGGCCTAGGTAGGTCACTTATGGCAACCAAAATTCGCACTTGGACAACTTGGCATAAAGGCGGTGCTCTTTGAGTTTTTCTAACACAAGTCTAAGATGTTCGGTGTGCTCTTCCTCGTTCTTCGAGTACATAAGAATATCATCGAGGTAAACCACGACGAACTTATCTAACTACTCCATGAAGATCGAGTTCATCAAGCGGGAGAATGTAGCTGGAGCATTGGTGAGAGCAAAGGACATGATGGTGTACTCGTACTGGCCATAACGAGTGACAAACATCGTCTTAGGAATGTCCCCATTTCTGATCTTGATTTGGTGATAGCCTAACCTCAAATCCATCTTGGAAAAGACTGAGGATCCAGCGAGTTGATCATATAGGTCGTTGATCCTGGGGAGCGGATACTTGTTCTTTATCGTGACCAAATTAATGGGACAATAATCTGCAACCATCCGGTCCGTACCATCCTTCTTCTTGACGAAGAGTACGGGGCAAGCCCAGGGAGAAGAACTAGGATGGATGAAACCCTTTTGCAAGGATTCATCGAGTTGTTTCTTAAGCTCAGCTAGTTCTAAGGGTGCCATCTTTTAAGGTCTCCTAGAGATTGGAGCGGTTCCTTGGATAAGATCTATGACAAACTCTACATCTCTGTCAGGTGGAATACCTGGCGGTTCCTCTGGAAAGACATCCGGAAAGTCACGGACTACCGGAATATCTTCAAGGTCTGGAAGAGGGTTGGCATTAAGGGAATAGAGCTGACGCTTTGCAACTCTAGTGGAGACGGTGACTATCTTGCCAGATGGGTGTGTAAGCTGAACAGACCTTGTGTAACAATCAATCTTGGCATGATGAGCGTTCATCCAGTCCATACCCAAGATGATGTTAATATCTGTAGACTTGAGGGCTATAAGTGATGCAAGGAATACAAGTCTGTCAACAAGGATTTCATTACCATGGCTTATTCTAGTAGTTTGCCATCTAGACCCTGGAGTTTGGATTTCAAGTGGAGTTGGCATATCACAAAATGACATGTCGTGCAAACGAGCATAGCCTTCGGATATGAAGGAGTGAGATGCTCCAGTATCGAACAGAACTGAAGCTGGATGACAGTTGATAAGGAGTGTACCAAGAATGACATCCGGATCATCATGAGCGTCTTTAGCTGAGACGTGATGCACACATCCACATTCAGTGGGAGCTAACTTGACACTGATCATCTTGCATGATGGCTTACCACGGCCAACGAACTTCTCAGGCTGGGGTGGAGCATAATTGGTTTGAGAGTAGTCACGTGCATAGTGTCCTGGCTCTCCGCATGTGAAGCAAGTCCCTGAGGTAGGACGTGGACCCGCATTGACAAGCAGTCTACCAGTAGGCCTGGGTGGAGCATGTAACTGAACTGGGTGAGGCGCCACATAAGAGGGCCTCGGTGAATAACCGGGTGGAAGAGCGGAGTTCAAAACCCAAATCCGACGCTTCTGCGAACTAGAACCGGAGGAGGAACCCAAATCACGGGTGTGCTTATGAGACTCCTCGTAAGTGAGTTGAGCTGTCTCTGCATTAATGGCCTTGTTCACAAGAGCCTGGAATGTATCACAGTGATGCAGGTGGAGATCACGACGCAACTTGGGGTTGAGGCCCTTCCGGAACCTAGCCTGCTTCTTAGCGTCTATGGACACCTCTTCTGTAGCATAGCGGGCAAGGTTCTCAAACTCTCTACTGTAAGCATCAACAGCCATCTTACTCTGGGTGAAACTATAGAACTCTTCTCTCTTGTGGCCAGTGAGAGCCTGAGGAATGTGATACTCGCGAAAAGCCTCGGTGAAATCTCTCCAAGTGGTTATCTGGCCAGCTGGAAGCATAGCCTCATAGTTTTGCCACCAAATACTAGCAGGACCTTCCAGATGATAAGCAGCGTAGGTGACCTTGTCACTTTCAGCTACGTTCGCAGAACGCAGCTTGTGTGTGATACTACGTAGCCAGTCATCTGCATCAAGTGGTTCAATGGAATGATGGAAGGTAGGTGGTTTCAGACCAATGAAATCATAGATGGACGCTGACTCTTTGTGCTGATGGGAGGTGTTCTCCTCAATACGTGCTAACAAGCGGTTAGACTCTCGCTTGTTCTTCTCCATCTCTAACATGAACTCTGCCAACGAAGGCTGGTCGGGAGGATCCTCATCCCTACCATCTCCGTGGTTCCGACTACGAGCAACAGAACTTTGGTTAACTGATGACATCATGAGGAACCAACCAAGGAAACAAGGATGGATTCAGCATCATCATAAGGATGTAGAATATAGTACGAGGAAAATACTATCTCTTGAACTCCTAGGACAAAACCGGTAGCATAACGGCAGTAAAATTCTCAAAATGAGACATTCTGCAAAAGACGGGGTAGCACCATACTCAACATCATCACTCAAGGTTCTGAGATATTACTAAACAGGCTACGCCGGAGGTACTCAAACTGGGATATGACTCAGATCAACCAAACCTTAGAGACTACGGAGTAGTAACACGTGATCCTAATAGACGGAAGAGAAAGCCTAGTTCCTTAACCCCGTAGGAAATATAGGATGACTCAGATCAGAAGGCATGAGGCATAAGGAGTAAAAATAGCCTTACGTTCCCTTCCACAATAAATTCCCCTATACAGCTAAAAGAATTTCTAGACTCAACTTCGACCAGGTTGGCTTGGTAATCCTACAGGCAGTCAGGCTCTGATACCAAAGCTGTCGGGACCCCGATTCCAAGTCACATTGATCTAGCCGGTAACACCTCATATCACTTTGCAGCCTCACACACGGTATCCCCACGGGTGTTGCCTTACCATGGCTCGGGACCGTTTGCGCCTTTTGGCTCACGTATATGATTGTGTCGCTAGCATCCATATGACAGAGAACCCGGGCCGACATGGCTAGTCATGAACCCAAAGCGGTACTAACCTATGGGGACAGGCATACATGATTCACATCGAGCATGTCGGTCAGCAGCGTGTGAATCCGGGCTGTAGCACTGGGCTACTAGGACTCCGGGGAACCCGGGCTGTAGCAGGCTAGGCAGGACTCCGGATGTCACCGCGTGACATTTCCCCGAAGGGACAGACACAGGAACAAAGTGAAACACATGTCGGCCAGTCAAGTGTCCTGAGCAGTAGTGCTGGGCTAGCAGGACTCCGGTGAACCGGGCTGTAGCGGACTACTATGGCTCAAGGAAGCACTAGACTACATTTCCCCATAAGAGAGGCTGCCAAGGATAAACAACTAGATTGTCGGATCCCACACATAGCAATACACGTCACACGTACGCATAACATGCAAGTATGTGTTGTACAACATGGCATCACAACATAACGCAAGCTCATATAGATAAAGGCCCAGAAGAGCCACATAGCATTAAATACAACAGGGGTCACATGACCATCATTCAGAGCATACAAGCAACGGAAGCATTACATGTCTGAGTACAGACAACTACAAAAGAAAAAGGCCGAGAAGCCTGACTATCTACAAGACCCTCCCAAGGGTACAAGATCGTAGTTGAGGTAACAAGCTACTCGTCGAAGTCCAAGCGGTACTACTAGTGAGACAGATGTCTCACCTGCAAAACATAAATAAAGCAAACGTGAGTACAAAGGTACTCAGCAAGACTTACATCAGATCCTATCATACATGCATTTGTATCAAGAAGGTAATGTGGGGTTTAGTTGCAGCAAGCCAGCTTTGACTTAGTGGCTATCCTGTTCTACGACAGCGAGAAACTTCTTTGAGGTGAGGCAGCGCACACGAGTCCACTAATCACCACATCAATACACTACTATGGATTCATCCTCGTCTCCTTACGAGAAGGCCATCCATAGCACTCACACTTGTCTTGAGCATTTTAGAGTATCCACTTTAAGTTGTCTATGTACCATGTAAGCATCCAAGAAGTCCATAACCGAGGACACGGCTATTCGAATAGATCATGATAACCCTGCAGGGGTGTACTTCTTCCGACACGCTCTCACCACTTATCACCATATACACGTCATGTATCTCGGCAACCTTCAAGCGGAAGCCTGGTGAGGGTGTCGGCCACGACCTGACTAACCACACAAGACTCTAGTCCAGGTTTATCGCCTATTCGGGTTCCATCCGCAAGGAGATCCGGCCGGGGTTTCGCTCACGGCCCCAAACGATGTGTACGGGTTCCTGAGCCCACCATCCGGGTGCCACTCGGTACACCGGGCCACGGTGCCTAGTTTGTCCCAAGTCCACCCTGCCGGGTGCCACTCGGTAGAAAAATAGCACTACCTACAAACACCAGAAACTATTTGCAACTCCTGGACAGAGATTAAGGCGGTTAATAAGTCGAGAGAGCTTGGAGCGCCCGGAGCCCAATGTTTGGTAGTAGCTAGTCATTGGACAACCTACACAGAACTCAGTTCTTAAGGACGGTCCCAATGAGACAACCCACCATGTACTCCTACATGGCCTCTCACCGCTACCTTTACTAAATCGTGTTCACACGCTTAACTCTCAGCGCCGGATCATATCGTAACACTCTAATTCATTCCCGATGAATCAGACCTGACATACTCTAAGCAATAGTAGGCATGGCATGGCAAGAACACAACATGGCTCAATCAACTCCTACACATGCTAGTGGGTTTTAACTAGTTACTGTGGCAATGACAGGTCATGCAGAGGAATGGGTTCAACTACCGCAGCATAAAGTAGCAGTTGAATCGTTGTTGTCCTAATGCAATAAATGAGAGCAGGAGCAAGATAGTAGGATTGTATCGGAATGAACAAGGGGGTTGCTTGCCTGGTAGATCAACAGGGGGCACTGCTCCTCAGACAGGTACTCTCGAACACTCTCTGGAGCAGGACCTATCGAGAAGGAACTGTGGTGGAAATCAAACTCAAGCATATGCAACAATATGATGCATGAACATGGCATGAGTATGTGATGTTGTTTGAGCTAATGCAACTAGCATTCATTTGGTTGAGGTCCATTTGAACCAAAGGTTCAAATGCAACTCCAAAATAAGCTCTTATAAATGCCATTCATATGTTTTCATATATACAACATGTATAGGTTGGTTCGTCATGCATGAAAATGGTACAGATGGATACATTGAATTTTTCTGATCATTTTTCATATATAAATTATTTCAATCTGAGCTACGGCTGAATTTCTATGAATTTTTGAAGTTTTGGCTAATTTCTGGGATTTTCTGAATGAAGTTTAATCCAGAAAAAGACTTATTGCGTCAGCATTAGGTCATGCTGACCTCAGCAGTTCAACAACGCCTAATCAGAGTCAAACCTAACAGTTGGGACCCACACGTCAGTGTCTTGGGGCTGGTTTTTGTGGATGACATGTGGGACCGGTCAGCGCTGACTTGGTCAAAGTCAAAGTTGACACGTGGGGTCCGCAAGATTAGCACTAATCTAAACAGGGAATTAAACTAACCTAAACAGGCACAGGGGCCCACATGGCAGTGGTTCTGGGGTGTTTAGCATGGTCATTAGTGCTAACTAAACCAGGATTAGGCCGGCGGCTCGTCGCCGGCGAGGTCAGTGGCGGTGGAGCGCGTCGGGTTTCGCCCTCCGTCGACCAAATGGATGGCGGAGGGGCCCGGCGTGGAGCTGATGCTCGTCCGCGTCTAAAGGAGGAGGCAGCAGCGGCTGGGGTGGTCCCAGCGTCGGCTGCAACGACGACGGCGGTGGCCGGAGTATGGGTTAGCACTGCGAGGCACTACGCTTGGCTAGCGAGCGAGCTAGGCATCTGGGCGGACTCCTGGGAGCACAGAGAGCACGAGGACATGCTCAAAAGCGAGTGGCGATAGCTGTGGCCACGACGGCGAGATGGTCGGCGGCGGTGAGCTTTCGGCTCCGGTGAAACGGTGGCTGCACGGCGCAAACGAGCTCGAGGAGAGGGGGTTCCGATGCGGGAGCTCATGGTGGTTGCAGAGGCGTCGACGTGGGCTCGGGGAAGGCTCGGAGCAGAAGGCACGGCGGTGGTGATCTTGGCATCCCGAGGTTGAAGACGACAGCGGTGAGGGCGTTGCAGTGCGTCCGGCGACGTGACCTTCGTCTTGGTGAGGCGGTGGTCGATGGTGGACCAGTGGGACACGGCAACGGGGCTCGGCGTGGCCAGTAGCTATGGCGACGGTGAGTGGCGGCGACGAGCTTCGCTCGGTGGTGCTCGGGGAAGGGGGACAGACGAGGGATAGGCACGGGAGAGAGGGGGAGAGTGACCAGGGGGTTGCGGGCGTCTCCGTGGCGCTCGAGTGAGGACGGGGGAGGCAGCAGGAGGTGGAAGCAGGAGGTGGCTTTGCCTCCTGTGCGTGTGCCATGTCGTCTTCCTCCTGGCAGGGAAGGAGACGACTGGCGCCTGGCTCTGGTGGGCTGGGCCATGCTGGGCCAGGTAAGTGGGCTGCCAGGTAAGGTCATGTGAGCTTTTCTCCATTTTGTTTTTCTTTTCTATTTTCTGACATTTGCTTAGTAAAATACTAAATCCATTTTATTTTCTTCTGTACAAATTTTTGCAGGGGCCTAAGGGATTATTCCAAAGCCCCTCACCAAAATGTCAGAATTATTGGACAATATTATATATATAATATTTATCCCAACGCAAATAATTACTAGATTAATTCCAAATGTCCAAAATAAATATTTATGAGTTCCTAAAAATATTGGTTTGATTTTTATCTCTGTCCAATATTTTCAGAGAGCAACATGAGCATTTTCTTGGACCCCTTTTGGAGCAATTTTACTTGGTTCATTTTCAGAAATGATTTCTGAGGGTTTCCCAAATCCCCATTTCAAATTTAAATGGAATTTAAACATGATGCACAAATGACTAGCTGGTCTAGGTCATACCAGAACTAGGGATGTCACCATATACCTTCCTCAAAAAAGCCACCATACCTACCTATTATGGCATTTTCATGGCCATTCCGAGATATATTGCCATGCAACTTTCCACCATTCCGTTTATTATGACACACTCCATCATTGTCATATTGCTTAGCATGATCATGTAGCCGACATTGTATTTGTGGCAAAGCCACCATTCATAATTCTTTCATACATGTCACTCATGAGTCATTGCATATGCCGGTACACCACCGGAGGCATTCATATAGAGTCATATTTTGTTCTAAGTATCTAGTTGTAATTGTTGAGTTGTAAGAAAATAGAAGTGTGATGATCATCATTATTAGAGCATTGTCCCGGTGAGGAAAGGATGATGGAGACTATGATTCCCCCACAAGCCAAAGAAGACCAAATAAAAAAGAGGCCATAAAAAAGAGAAAAGGCCCAAATAAAAAAATGAGAGAAAAAGAGAGAAGGGGCAATGCTACTATCCTTTTACCACACTTGTGCTTCAGCACCATGATATTCATAATAGAGAGTATCTCATTTCGTCACTTTCATATACCAGTGGGAATTTTTCATTATAGAACTTGGCTTGTATATTCCAATGATGGGCTTCCTCAAAATGCCCTAGGTCTTCATGAGCAAGCAAGTTGGATGCACACCCACTTAGTTTCTTTTTGAGCTTTCATATACATATAGCTCTAGTGCATCCGTTGCATAGCAATCCCTACACACTCACATTGATATCTATTGATGGGCATCTCCATAGCCCGTTGATACGCCTAGTTGATGTGAGACTATCTTCTCCCTTTTTGTCTTCTCCACAACCACCATTCTATTCCACCTATAAGTGCTATGTCCATGGCTCACGCTCATGTATTGCGTGAAGATTGAAAAAGTTAGAGAACACCAAAAGTATGAAACAATTGCTTGGCTTGTCATCGGGGTTGTGCATGATTTAAATAATTTACGTGGTCAAGATGGAGCATAGCCAGACTATATGATTTTGTAGGGATAACTTTCTTTGGCCATGTTATTTTGAGAAGACATAATTGCTTTGTTAGTATGCTTGAAGTATTATTATTTTTATGTCAATATTAAACTTTTGTCTTGAATCTTTCGGATCTGAATATTCATACCACAATTAAGAAGAATTACATTAAAATTATGCCACGTAGCACTCCGCATCAAAAATTATGTTTTTATCATTTACCTACTCGAGGACGAGCAGGAATTAAGCTTGGGGATGCTTGATAGGTCTCCAACGTATCTATAATTTTTGATTGCTCCATGCTATATTATCTATTGTTTTGGACATTATTGGGCTTTATTATCCACTTCTATATTATTTTTGGGACTAACCTATTAACCGGAGGCCCAGCCCAGAATTTTTGTTTTTGCCTGTTTTAGGGTTTCGAAGGAAAGGAATATCAAACAGAGTCCAAATAGAATTAAACTTTTGGGAACGTGATTTTCTCAACGAACAAGACCTAGGAGACTTGGACCCTACGTCAAGACACAAAAGAGGAGGCCACGAGGTAGGGGGTGCGCCTCCCCCCCAAGCACGCCCTCCTCATGGGCCCCCTGTTGCTCCACCAACGTACTCCTTCCTCCTATATATACCTATGTACCCCCAAACGATCAGATACGGAGCCAAAAACCTAATTCCACCGCCGCAACCTTCTGTATCCACGAGATCCCATCTTGGGGCCTGTTCCGGAGCTCCGCCGGAGGGGGCATCGATCACGGAGGGCTTCTACATCAACACCATAGCCCCTCCGATGAAGTGTGAGTAGTTTACTTCAGACCTACGTGTCCATAGTTATTAGCTAGATGGCTTCTTCTCTCTTTTTGGATCTCAATACAATGTTCTCCCCCTCTCTTGTGGAGAACTATTCGATGTAATCTTCTTTTTGCGGTGTGTTTGTTGAACCGATGAATTGTGGGTTTATGATCAAGTCTATCTATGAACAATATTTAATGTTCTCTGAATTCTTTTATGTATGATTGGTTATCTTTGCAAGTCTCTTCGAATTATCAGTTTGGTTTGGCCTACTAGATTGATCTTTCTTGCAATGGGAGAAGTGCTTAGCTTTGGGTTCAATCTTGTGGTGTCCTTTCCCAGTGACAGTAGGGGCAGCAAGGCATGTATTGTATTTTTGCCATCGAGGATAACAAGATGGGGTTTTCATCATTTTGCATGAGTTTATCCATCTACATCATGTCATCTTGCTTAAGGCGTTACTCTGTTTTTAACTTAATACTCTATATGCATGCTGGATAGCGGTCGATGAGTGGAGTAATAGTAGTAGATGCAGGTAGGAGTCGGTCTACTTGTCTCGGACATGATGCCTATGTACATGATCATGCCTAGATATTCTCATAACTATGCTCAATTCTGTCAATTGCTCAACAGTAATTTGTTCACCCACCGTAGAATACTTATTCTCTCGAGAGAAGCCACTAGTGAAACCTATGGCCCCCGGGTCTATCTTTATCATATTAATCTCCTACTACTTAGTTATTTCCTTTGCTTTTTACTTTGCCTTTATTTTACTTTGCATCTTTATCACAAAAATACCAAAAATATTATCTTATCATATCTATCAGATCTCACTCTCGTAAGTGGCCATGTAGGGATTGACAACCCCTATTCGCGTTGGTTGCGAGGATTTATTTGTTTTGTGCGGGTACGAGGGACTCGCGTGTAGCCTCCTACTGGATTGATACCTTGGTTCTCAAAAACTGAGGGAAATACTTACGCTACTTTGCTGCATCATCCCTTCCTCTTCGGGGAAAACCAACGCAGTGCTCAAGAGGTAGCAAGAAGGATTTCTGGCGCCGTTGCCGGGGAGGTCTACGCAAAAGTCAACATACCAAGTACCCATCACATACCCTTATCTCCAGCATTACATTATTTTCCTTTTGCCTCTCGTTTTCCTCTCCCCCACTTCACCCTTGCCATTTTATCCGCCCTCTCTCTCTATCCTCCATCTCTTTCTCGATTTGCCTCTTTTTTCCCGCTTGTTTTTTTGTTTGCTTGTGTGTTAGTTTGCTTGCTTGTCACGATGGCTCAAGACAATACTAAATTATGTGACTTCAGCAATACCAACAACAATGATTTTATTAGCACTCCGATTGCTCCTCTTACCGATGCTGAATCTTGTGAAATTAATACTGCTTTGCTGAATCTTGTCATGAAAGATCCGTTTTCCGGCCTTCCTAGTGAAGATGCCGCTACCCACCTAAATAGCTTTGTTGATTTGTGTGATATGCAAAAGAAGAAAGATGTGGATAATGATATTGTTAAATTGAAGCTATTTCCTTTTTCACTTAGAGATCGTGCTAAAGCTTGGTTTTCGTCTTTGCCTAAAACTAGTATTGATTCATGGAATAAGTGCAAAGATGCTTTTATCTCTAAGTATTTTCCTCCCGCCAAGATCATCTCTCTTAGAAACGATATTATGAATTTTAAGCAACTTGATCATGAACATGTTGCACAAGCTTGGAGAGAATGAAACTAATGATATGTAATTGCCTTACTCATGGTTTGAATTTGTGGATGATTATACAAATTTTTTATGCCGGATTGAATTTTGCTTCTAGAAATCTTTTAGATTCAGCCGCGGGAGGCACTTTTATGGAAATCACTTTAGGAGAAGCTACTAAACTCCTAGATAATATTATGGTTAATTATTCTCAATGGCATACTGAAAGATCTACTAGATAATATTAATGCTTTGAGTGGAAAGATGGATGAACTTATGAAATTATTTGCTAATAAGAGTGTTTCTTCAGATCCTAATGATATGCCCTTGTCTACTTTGATTGAGAATAATAATGAATCTATTGATGTGAATTTTGTTGGTAGGAACAATTTTGGTAACAACGCGTATAGAGGAAATTTCAATCCTAGGCCTTATCCTAGTAATCCCTCTAATAATTATGGTAATTCCTACAACAATTCTTATGGAAATTATAATAATATGCACTCTGATTTTGAATCTAATATTAAAGAATTTATTACTTCGCAAAAGAATTTTAATGCTTTGATTGAAGAAAAATTGCTTAAGATTGATGAGTTGGCTAGGTACGTTGATAGAATTTCTCTTGATGTTGATTCTTTGAAACTTAGATCTATTCCACCTAAGCATGATATCAATGTGTCTCTCAAAGCCATGAGAATTTCCATTGATGAGTGCAAAGAAAGATGTCACACCCTAGCTAGTTCAGGCATTAGAGTGTGCATCATGTTTAAATTTCTCTTAAATTTGAAATGGGGAAAGCAGAAACCCCCAACACGCCCCCTGGAAACAACTAGGGTTTACTAAAATTATTTTCAATGAACCTAAAATGCCCTTCTAAAAAGTTCACCCTCCTTGTCTTGGGCCAAAACCCCTGGCAAAAATGGTGCACAATTTTCTAGGACAATAAGGTCATTGAATTAAATCATAAGTATTTGAATTTGGGCATTTAAATGCTATAAAATAATCTAAATGCTCAAATAATTCTGGAAATAAGTGTGGGCTGTTGGGAATAACCTAAACAGAGCCCCTGATTATTTTCAGGATTTTTAAAGATGTCTAGGTATTTTTAATAAAGCCCAACAGTTGCAGAAAAATAGATAAAAGAAAACAAACAAGAAAAAGGAGAGAGAGAGAGAGAGAGAGAGAGAGAGAGAAACTTACCAGGCGCAGCCCACCAGCCCACCTGGCTCAGCCCAGTCGACTGGCCTTGCCAGTCGTCGTCCTCCTCCCGCCAGGAGGACGAGGAGCGCGTGGCCGGCGCCCGCGGCGACACGCCGGCCACCTCCTGCTTCCGCCGACGCCCTAGAGGCGTCTAGGAGTGCCACGCCAACCCCCACGTCCCCCTCTCTTTCTTCCCACTCTCCCCGTGGACTCTCTCCCTCTCTCGCTCTCTCCCCCTCTTCCTGCCGAGCGCAGCCGTCGCCACCGACAAGCTTCACCACAGCCACCGCCGTCCATTTGCTGCCCCGACATGCCAGGAAGCTCCGCCGTCGTCGACTACATCAAGTAGGCCGAGCCCCGTGCGCTCGCTCACCTCGGAGACGCTGCACCGAGCTCATTCTCAACTCCGGCCACCGGAGATCCCCCTCGCCGCCCCACTCGCTCCATCCCTTCCCCGAGCTCACCGATCGCTCCCCTGCAACCGCTGTGAGCTCCGCCACCATTTCCCCCTCTCCCCGCGCTCGTCCGCATCCTCCAACCCCCTCTGCCATCGAGGCCGAGAGCTCGGCTCCGCCGGCCATGTCGCCGCCGTGGCCAGAGGCGCGTAAGCTCGAATCCGAGCACGCCTTCATCTTCCACGCGCTCCCAGGAGCCTAACGCACCACTCCCCGCGCCTCGCCGTGACCCGTAGCGTCGGGTTCATCCACGCCCGAACTCCGGCGACCGCCAAGGTGGTCGCCGGCATCGTTCCAAGCCTCCCCAAGCTCCACTTTCTCCACCAAACGACGCGGCTCGCTCCCCGCATCACGTAGCTGCTCTCCGCCATCGATTTGGTCGCCGGAGATGCAAAGCCGAGCCCCTCTGCCGCGTCTGTCGTCGCTGGCGTCAAGCCGCCGGCGAGTTTGACTCAGTTTGACCCCTGTGCGGTCCTAGGTAGACCCCCTGGGTCTATGACAGGTGGGGCCAGTCTGCTAATCCATTTAAGATTAGTTTTAACTAATTCTAATTAGTTTAGACACTGACATGTGGGCCCAGGCCCCACTGACAGCTAATTAGTGTTAATCTAATTCTGTTAACTAGTTGTGACACTCACAGAGAGGGCCCACCAGTCAAGTTTGACCTGGCCGACCCAGTTGACCGCTGACGTCACACCTATGTCATGCTGGTGCATTAATTCAATTACTGGAATTATTCTTATATAGGAAATTCTAGAAAATATCCAAAACTTCTAAAAATCATAGAAAATCAACCATAGCTCCAAATGCAAAGATTTATATATGAAAAATGATCAGAAAAATTCGATCTATCCATCTGTAATGGTTTCATGCATGACAAAACAAGTTAACCTTGTTGTTTAAGCAGAATAAGGTAATGCACTAATAAGGCCATGTTTAATGAGCTAATATTTGAATCTTTGATTCAAATGAGTTCATCCCCTCCTTTTTTAGCTTGCGTTAGCCAAGACACATTCATATTGCCATGTCATAGCATGCATCATATTGTTGCATATCGTCATGTGTTGATTGTGTTCCGATGTGTTCTTCGTGGTAGGTTCTGCCTCCGAGGATAACCCCAAGTATCCGTCTGAAGGGTAGTACCCTACTACCTCTACAACAGGCAAGCAACCCATTGATCATTCCGATACAAACCCATGTTCTCGCTTCTGCTCTTGTTTACTGCATTAAGACAACGCGATTCAAACTGCTGTGTGCTACGGTAGTTGAACCCTTATCCTCTGCATGACCTGTCATTGCCACAGTAACTAGATGAAACCCACTAGCATGTGTAGGAGTTGATTGAGCCATGTATGTGATTCCTACCTTGCTATGCCTGCTATGCTTAGAGTTGTGTCAGGTCTGGTTCATCTGGGTGATGGGCTAGAGTGATATGATTATGTCAGTAATGTGAGGGATGTGTTGAACATGTTTTGGTAAAGGTATCGATGAGAGGCCATGTAGGAGTACATGGTGGGTTGTTTCATTGAGACCGTCCATAAGAACTGAGATCTGTATGCGTGATTTAAGATTCAGCTACTACCATGCATTGGGATCCTTAATTGACCCTCTCGGCTTCTTAACCACCCTAGTACTCTGTCCAGGAGTTGCAAATAGTTTCTGGTGTTTGTCGGTTATGTGTTGGCGGCCGTGCGTAGCGCTGACCCTAGGGGTGGGCTATGTTGCGGTAGATACACCGTGGCACGGTGTACCGAGTCACCCGTTTGGTGTCTCGGGATCCCTGTTCACATCGTTCGGGGCCGCATGTGGAAACCTCGGCCGGACTCCCTGTGGATGGAACCTGGATAGGCGATAAACCTGGACTAGAGACTTAAGTGTTTAGGTAGGCCGTGGCCGACACCCTCGCTGGGCTTCCGCTTGAAGGTTGCCGAGTACATGTCGTGTAAACGGCGGTAAGTGGTGAAAGCGTGTATGAATAAGTACACCCCTGCAGGGTATAAAACTATTCGAATAGCCGCGTCCGCGGTAAAGGACTACTTAGTTGCCTATACAGTTCATAGACAAGTTAATGGGTACTAATAAAAGACTCAAGATAAGTGTGAGTACCGAGGATGGCCCTCTCGTAGGATGACGGGGGAGGATCCCCGGTGGAGTATTGTGTTAGTGAGTAGTGGACTCGTGTGCGAAAACTATTTTACTGGTGAAGTCCGTAGGATAGCTTAGCCAAGAGTCAAAGCTGGCTTGCTGCATTAACCCCACCACCTTCTTGAGGATAAGCATGTATAGTAGGTTTTGATGTAAGACTTGTTGAGTACCTTTGTACTCATGTTTGCTTAATTACTGTTTTCAGACGACAACACCGCCCCCTCCGATGGGTTCTACGCAGACCTTGACGTCGACGAGTGACTAGCCACCCAGGTGGTGATCCTGGCCATGGAGGGCCTATGTAGATAGACAGGCTTCGAGAAGCCTTCTTTCTTTCTAGAGTCTGTACTCAGACTAGTTGCTTCCGCATGTGCTTGTATGTTTGTATGACTTGAGTGTCGGGTCATGTGACCCCTATCTGTATGAACATGTTATGTATGGCTCCCTGGAGCCTTTAAATAAAGTACTTGAGTTGTAGAGTTTTGTTGTGATGCCATGTTGTATGTACTCATATCGGGCATATTGTGTGTATGATTGAAATGCTTGGTATGAGTGGGATCCGACAATCTAGTTGTTTATCCTTGGGAGCCTTTCTTATGGGGAAATGTAGTCTAGTGTTCCTCGAGCCATAGTAGTCCGCTACAGCCCGGTTCACCGGAGTCCTGCTAGCCTAGCACTACTGTTCAGGACACTTGACTGGCCGGCATGTGTTTCACTTCGTTCCTATGTCTGTCCCTTCGGGGAAATGTCACGCTGTGACTTCCAGAGTCCTGCCTAGCCTGCTACAGCCCGGGTTCCCCGGAGTCCTGTTAGCCCAGTGCTACAGCCTGGAATCAATCGCTGATGACCGACATGCTCGATGTGATTCATGTATGCCTGTCTCCATAGGTCTGTGCCGCTTTGGGTTCATGACTAGCCATGTCGGCCCGGGTTCTCTGTCATATGGATGCTAGCGACACTATCATATACGTGAGCCAAAAGGCGCAAACGGTCCCGGGCCATGGTAAGGCGACACCCGTGGGATACCGTGCGTGAGGCCGCAAAGTGATATGAGGTGTTACCGGCTAGATCGATGTCACTTGGAATCGGGGTCCTGACAAAAGAACCACTAGGATGCGTGCTAAGAAAGATGCCTTTATAAGAGCGTGTTCTTCTAGTTCCTATGAAAATAATGATGAAGATGTAAAAGTTATTGATGTGTCCCCTATTAAATCTTTGTTTTGCAATATGAATCTTGATAATGATGGGACTGAATATGATCCACCTTTACCTAGAAGGCATTCCAAGAATTCGGAATTTTTTGATCTTGATGCTAAAATTGATAAAAGTGGGATTGAAGAAATTAAAACCCTAGATGTTTCTAAATCCACTATTATGGATTTCAAGGAATTTAACTATGAAAATTGCTCTTTGATTGATTGTATTTCCTTGTTGCAATCCGTGCTAAATTCTCCTCATGCTTATAGTCAAAATAAAGCGTTTACTAAACATATCGTTGATACGTTGATGTAATCTTATGAAGAAAAACTTGAATTGGAAGTTTCTATCCCTAAAAGCTTTATGATGAGTGGGAACCAACTATTAGAATTAAAATTAAAGATCATTAATGCTATGCTTTATGTGATTTGGGTGCTAGTGTTTCCACGATTCCAAAGACTTTGTGTGATTTGTTAGGTTTCCGTGATTTTGATGATTGCCCTTTAAACTTGCACCTTGCGGATTCCACTATTAAGAAACCTATGGGAAGAATTAATGATGTTCTTATTGTTGCAAATAGGAATTATGTGCCCGTAGATTTTATTGTTCTTGACATATATTGCAATCCTTCATGTCCTATTATTCTTGGTAGACCTTTCCTTAGAATGATTGGTGCAATTATTGATATGAAGGAAGGAAATATCAGATTCCAATTTCCATTAAGGAAGGGCATGGAACACTTTCCTAGAAAGAAAATTAAATTACCTTATCAATCTATTATGAGAGCCACTTATGGATTGCCTACAAAAGATGGCAATACCTAGATCTATCCTTGCTTGTTATGCCTAGTGATGACCCACAAGTATAGGGGATCTATCGTAGTCCTTTCGATAAGTAAGAGTGTCGAACCCAACGAGGAGCAGAAGGAAATGATAAGAGGTTTTCAGCAAGGTATTCTTTGCAAGTACTGAAATAAGTGGTAACAGATAGTTTTGTGATAAGATAGATTGTAACGAGCAACAAGTAACAAAACTACAAAAGTAAATAAAGTGTAGCAAGGTGGCCCAATCCTTTTGTAGCAAAGGACAAGCCGGAACAAACTCTTATAATAGGAAAAGCGCTCCCGAGGACACATGGGAATATTGTCAAGCTAGTTTTCATCACGTTCATATGATTCGCGTTCGATACTTTGATAATTTTATATGTGGGTGGACCGGTGCTTGGGTGCTGTTCTTACTTGAACAAGCATCCCACATATGATTATCCTCTATTGCAAGCATCCGCAACTACAACAAAAGTATTAAGGTAAACCTAACCATAGCATGAAACATGTGGATCCAAATCAGCCCCTTACGAAGCAACGCATAAACTAGGGTTTAAGCTTCTGTCACTCTAGCAACCCATCATCTACTTATTAATTCCCAATGCCTTCCTCTAGGCCCAAATAATGGTGAAGTGTTATGAAGTCGACGTTCACATAACACCAGTAGAGGCTAGACAACATACATCTTATCAAAATATCAAACGAATACCAAATTCACATGACTACCCATAGCAAGACTTCTCCCTTGTCCTTAGGAACAAACGTAATTACTCACAAAGCATATTCATGTTCATAATCAGAAGGGTAATAATATGCATATAGGATCTGAACATATGATCTTCCACCAATTAAACCAATTAGCATCAACTACAAGGAGTAATCAACACTACTAGCAACCTACTAGCACCAATCCCGGACTTTGAGACAAGAATTGGATACAAGAGATGAACTAGGGTTTGGAGATGAGATGGTGCTGGTGAAGATGTTGATGGAGATTGCCCTCTCCCGATGAGAGGAGCATTGGTGATGACGATGGTGATGATTTCCCCCTCCCGGAGGGAAGTATCCCCGGCAGAACAGCTCTGCCGGAGCTCTCGATTGGATCCTCCAAGGTTCCGCCTCGTGGCGGCAGAGTCTCGTCCCGAAAGGTTCCTTCTTATTTTTTTTCTCATCGAAAGACCTCATATAGGAGAAGATGGACGTCGGAGAGCCACCAGGGGGCCCACGAGGTATGGGCGCGCCCTAGGAGGGGCGCCCCCCACCCTCGTGAGAAGGGTGTGGGCCCCCTGGCCTTCATCTTTGGCGAGGATTTTTCTTTATTTATTTTAAGATGTTTCGTGAAGTTTCAGGACTTTTGGAGTTGCGCAGAATAGGTCTCTAATATTTGCTCCTTTTCCAGCCCAGAATTCCAGCTGCCGGCATTCTGCCTCCTTATGTAAACCTTGTAAAATAAGAGAGAATAGCCATAAGTATTGTGACATAAAGTGAAATAACAGTCCATAATGCAATAAATATCGATATAAAAGCATGATGCAAAATGGACGTATCACCTAGCTAGGGCGTTAAACGATAGCGTTTGTTGGGAGGCAACCCAATTTTATTTTTATTCCTTGCTTTTTGATCCTGTTTAGTGATAAAAAATTTATCTAGCCTTTGTTTTTGTTGTGTTTTTTGTGTTTAATTAGTGTCTGTGCCAAGTAGAACCGTTGGGAAGACTTGGGGAAAGTCTTGTTACTTGCTGTAGAAAACAGAAACTTTAGCGCTCACGAGAACTACTGCCATTTTTATTTGGAAAGTGATATTTTGTTAATTATTTTTTCAGATGATTAATAGATAAATTCCTCATGTCCAGCAATTTAGTTTAGAATTTTTGGGGTTCCAGATCTTGCGCTAGCTATAGATTACTACAGACTGTTCTGTTTTTGACAGATTCTGTTTTTTGTGTGTTGTTTGCTTATTTTGATAAATCTATGGCTAGTAAAATAGTTTATAAACCATAGAGAAGTTGGAATACAGTAGGTATAACACCAATATAAATAAATAATGATTTCATTACAGTACCTTGAAGTGGTCTTTTGTTTTCTTTCGCTAACGGAGCTCACGAGATTTTCTACTTTAAGTTTTGTGTTGTGAAGTTTTCAAGTTTTGGGTAAAGATTTGATGGATTATGGAACAAGGAGTGGCAAGAGCCTAAGATTGGGGATGCCCATGGCACCCCCAAGATAATCTAAGGACACCTAAAAGCCAAAGCTTGGGGAGGCCTCGGAAGGCATCCCCTCTTTCGTCTACTTCTATCGGTAACTTTACTTGGAGCTATATTTTTATTCGCCACATGATATGTGTTTTGCTTGGAGCATCTTGTATGATTTGAGTCTTTACTTTTTAGTTTACCACAATCATCCTTGCTGTACAGACCATTTGAGAGAGCCATTCATGATTTGGAATTTGTTAGAATACTCTATGTGCTTCGCTTATATCTTTTGAGTTATATAGTTTTGCTCTAGTACTTCACTTATATCTTTTAGAGCACGGTGGTGGTTTTGTTTTATAGAAACTATTGATCTCTCATGCTTCACTTAGATTATTTTGAGAGTCTTAAATAGCATGGTAATTTGCTTAAAATCCTAATATGCTTGGTATACAAGATTAATAATAAAACTTTCTTATGAGTGTGTTGAATACTATGAGAAGTTTGATGCTTGATAATTGTTTTGAGATATGAAGATGGTGATATTAAAGTTGTGCTAGTTGAGTAGTTGTGAATTTGAAGAATACTTGTATTGAAGTTTGTGATTCCCGTAGCATGCACGTATGGTGAACCGTTATGTAATGAAGTCGGAGCATGATTTATTTTTTGATTGTCTTCCTTATGAGTGGCGGTCGGGGACGAGCGATGGTCTTTTCCTACCAATCTATCCCCTAGGAGCATGAGCGTAATACTTTGCTTTGATAACTTCTAGATTTTTGCAATAAGTATATGAGTTCTTTATGACTAATGTTGAGTCCATGGATTATACGCACTCTCACCCTTCCACCTTTGCTAGCCTCTCTAATACCTTGCACCTTTCGCCGGTATTATACACCCATGTCGGGACCCCGATTCCAAGTCACATCGATCTAGTCGGTAACACCTCATATCACTTTGCGGCCTCATGCACGGTATCCCCATGGGTGTTGCCTTACCCTGGCTCGGGACCGTTTGCGCCTTTTGGCTCACGTATATGATTGTGTCGCTAGCATCTATATGACAGAGAACCCGGGCCGACATGGCTAGTCGTGAACCCAAAGCGGCACTAACCTATGGGGACAGGCATACATGATTCACATCGAGCATGTTGGTCAGCAGCGTGTGAATCTGGGCTGTAGCACTGGGCTAACAGGACTTCGGGGAACCCGGGCTGTAGCAGGCTAGGCAGGACTACGGATGTCACCGCGTGACATTTCCCCGAAGGGACAGACACAGGAACAAAGTGAAAAACATGCCGACCAATCAAGTATTCTGAGCAGTAGTGCTGGGCTAGCAGGACTCCGGTGAACCGGGCTGTAGCGGACTACTATGGCTCAAGGAAGCACTAGACTACATTTCCCCATAAGAGAGGCTGCCAAGGATAAACAACTAGATTGTCGGATCCCACACATAGCAATACACGTCACACGTACGCATAACATGCAAGTATGTGCTGTACAACATGGCATCACAACATAACGCAAGCTCATATAGATAAAGGCCCAGAAGAGCCACATAGCATTAAATACAACAGGGGTCACATGACCCATCATTCAGAGCATACAAGCAACGGAAGCATTACATGTCTGAGTACAGACAACTACAAAAGAAAAAGGCCGAGAAGCCTGACTATCTACAAGACCCTCCCAAGGGTACAAGATCGTAGTTGAGGTAACAAGCTACTCGTCGAAGTCCAAGCGGTACTACTAGTGAGAGAGATGTCTCACCTGCAAAACATAAATAAAGCAAACGTGAGTACAAAGGTACTCAGCAAGACTTACATCAGATCCTATCATACATGCATTTGTATCAAGAAGGTAATGTGGGGTTTAGTTGCAGCAAGCCAGCTTTGACTTAGTGGCTATCCTATTCTACGACAACGAGAAACTTCTTTGAGGTGAGGCAGCGCACACGAGTCCACTAATCACCACATCAATACACTACTATGGATTCATCCTCGTCTCCTTACGAGAAGGCCATCCATAGCACTCACACTTGTCTTGAGCATTTTAGAGTATCCACTTTAAGTTGTCTATGTACCATGTAAGCATCCAAGAAGTCCATAACCGAGGACACGGCTATTCGAATAGATCATGATAACCCTGCAGGGGTGTACTTCTTCCGACACGCTCTCACCACTTATCACCATATACACGTCATGTATCTCGGCAACCTTCAAGCAGAAGCCTGGCGAGGGTGTCGGCCACGACCTGACTAACCACACAAGACTCTAGTCCAGGTTTATCGCCTATTCGGGTTCCATCCGCAAGGAGATCCGGCCGGGGTTTCGCTCACGGCCCCAAACGATGTGTACGGGTTCCTGAGCCCACCATCCGGGTGCCACACGGTACACCGGGCCACGGTGCCTAGTTTGTCCCAAGTCCACCCTGCCGGGTGCCACTCGGTAGAAAAATAGCACTACCTACAAACACCAGAAACTATTTGCAACTCCTGGACAGAGATCAAGGCGGTTAATAAGTCGAGAGAGCTTGGAGCGCCCGGAGCCCAATGTTTGGTAGTAGCTAGTCATTGGACAACCTACACAGAACTCAGTTCTTAAAGACGGTCCCAATGAGACAACCCACCATGTACTCCTACATGGCCTCTCACCGCTACCTTTACTAAATCGTGTTCACACGCTTAACTCTCAGCGCCGGATCATATCGTAACACTCTAATTCATTCCCGATGAATCAGACCTGACATACTCTAAGCAATAGCAGGCATGGCATGGCAAGAACACAACATGGCTCAATCAACTCCTACACATGCTAGTGGGTTTTAACTATTTACTATGGCAATGACAGGTCATGCAGAGGAATGGGTTCAACTACCGCAGCATAAAGTAGCAGTTGAATCATTGTTGTCCTAATGCAATAAATGAGAGCAGGAGCAAGATAGTAGGATTGTATCGGAATGAACAAGGGGGGTTGCTTGCCTGGTAGATCAACAGGGGGGCACTGCTCCTCAGACTGGTACTCTCGAACACTCTCCGGAGCAGGACCTATCGAGAAGGAACGGTGGCGGAAATCAAACTCAAGCATATGCAACAATATGATGCATGAACATGGCATGAGTATGTGATGTTGTTTGAGCTAATGCAACTAGCATTCATTTGGTTGAGGTCCATTTGAACCAAAGGTTCAAATGCAACTCCAAAATAAACTCTTATAAATGCCATTCATATATTTTCATATATACAGCATGTATAGGTTGGTTTGTCATGCATGAAAATTGTACAGATGGATAGATTGAATTTTTTTGATCATTTTTCATATATAAATTATTTCAATCTGAGCTACGGCTGAATTTCTATGAATTTTTGAAGTTTTGGCTAATTTCTGGAATATTATGAATGAAGTTTAATCCAGAAAAAGACTTATTGCCTCAGCATTAGGTCATGCTGACCTCAGCAGGTCAACAACACCTAATCAGAGTCAAACCTAACAGTTGGGACCCACACGTCAGTGTCTTGGGGCTGGTTTGTGTGGATGACATGTGGGACCGGTCAACGCTCACTTGGTCAAAGTCAAAGTTGACACGTGGGGTCCGCAAGATTAGCACTAATCTAAACAGGGAATTAAACTAACCTAAACAGGCACAGGGGCCCACATGGCAGTGGTTATGGGGTGTTTAGCAGGGTAATTAGTGCTAACTAAACCAGAATTAGGCCGCCGGCTCATCGCCGGCAAGGTCAGTGGCGGTGGAGCGCGTCGGGTTTCACCCTCCGTCGACCAAATGGACGGCGGAGGGGCCCAGCGTGGAGCTGATGCTCGTCCGCGTCTAAAGGAGCAGGCAGCAGCGGCTGGGGTGGTCCCAGCATCGGCTGCAACGACGACGGCGGCGGCCGGAGTACGGGTTAGCACGACGAGGCACTACGCTTGGCTAGCGAGCGAGCTAGGCATCCGGGCGGACTCCTGGGAGCACAGAGAGCACGAGGACATGCTCAAAAGAGAGTGGCGATAGCTGTGGCCACGACAGCGAGATGGTCGGCGGCGGTGAGCTTTCGGCTCCGGTGAAACGGTGGCTGCACGACGCAAACGAGCTCGAGGAGAGGGGGTTCCAATGCGGGAGCTCACGGTGGTTGCAGAGGCGTCGACGTGGGCTCGGGGAAGGCTCGGAGCAGAAGGCACGGCGGTGGCGATCTCGGCATCCCGAGGTTGAAGACGACAGCGGTGAGGGCGTTGCAGTGCGTCCGGCGACGTGACCTTCGTCTTGGTGAGGCGGTGGTCGACGCGGACCAGTGGGACACGGCAACGGGGCTCGGCGTGGCCAGTAGCTACGACGACGGTGAGTGGCGGCGACGAGCTTCGCTCGGTGGTGCTCGGGGAAGGGGGACAGACGAGGGATAGGCACGGGAGAGAGGGGGAGAGTGACCAGGGGGTTGCGGGCGTCTCCATGGCGCTCGAGTGAGGACGGGGGAGGCAGCAGGAGGTGGAAGCAGGAGGTGGCTTCGCCTCATGTGCGTGCGCCACGCCGTCGTCCTCCTAGCAAGGAAGGAGACGACTAGCGCCTGGCTCTGGTGGGCTGGGCCCTAGCGGGGCCCGTCCGTGGGCTGCGCCCTGGTCAGTCCTGCTGCGCTTTTCTTCCCTTTTGTTTCTTTTTCTTTCTGCCCTTTGTTTGCTCGTCCTCCTCCCTCCTTTCTTTTTTTTGCCCCTTTTTGGCCGGCCTTCCGGGCTTCTTCCCCGCCCTCCCCCCCCTTCGCCTTCTTGGACCCTTCTCTCCTCATCCTCTCCTCTTTCCTCCCCGCCCTCTCCTTTCCGCATCCTCCCCCTGTCCCCTCCTCTTTCCTTGCCGTTCCTCCACCCCTTGGTTGCTTTTCTCTCTGCTTCCTCTTTTTCCGCGCGCCCCCTTGCTCCTTGTCTTGGCCCCCTTTGAGCCGCACTTTTTCCTCTGGGGCATTTTTCGCTGCTTTCTGCCGGTTCCCCCTTCCCCCCTTCCCCTTTCCCTGGCTTTCCCCCTGCTGCCCCCGCTGCCTCGCTGGTCTGTCCTCCCCGCCCTCGGGCTGTGACCCCTCCCCCCCCTCGGCCGCCTCTCGTCCGCGCTTCCGCTGGCGCCCGCCCGTTGGGTCCTCCCGCCGCCGCCGCTCTTCCCGCTCCCCGGTCGCTTCTCTCTCGGCCTGCTGCGCCCCCTCCCCCTGGCGAACCTTTCTGTTCTGCCGTGCGTGCCCGCTTCCGGTTGCTCCCAGCCTGCGGCCGGGGTTCCTCATCGGCTCCGTCGGTCTCTTGGGCGCTTCCCGCGTTTCGTGTCCCCTCCGCGGCGGGGCGCGCGCCGCCCGCCTGTTGCGCGCGTGGCCGCCCTCCTGTCCTCGGGCCCCGCTGTGGGGTCGTTCCCCCTGGTCGGCCCCCTCTCCTTCGTTTCGCGCGCCTGCCCCCGGCCCCCTGTCCCCCGCGCCCCCTTGCCCTTTGCTCCCGCCCCCTTGGGCCCCTTTCCCCGGGGTCCCCCGCGTCCGCCCTTCGTCGCCCCTTTCCTCCGCCCCTTCCTTCTGCCGCCGTGCCTCCTGCTCTTTTGCCGCGCTTGGGCTGTTTTTCCCCTTCTCCTGACTGCTGCCCCTGCTCTCTGCCTCCTGGCTCCTCCCGGTCCCCGCCCGTCTTTCCCCGTTTCTGCCCTTTCCCGGGTTCGCCCTCCCGGTCCCTCCCTCCCCCCGGCGCTTTCTGCGGCTGGCTGGTCCGCGCTGTTTCCGCCCCTCGGCGGCGGCCGGCCCTTCTCCCTCCTCCCCCTTTGCTGCTCCCCGCTCTCCGCCTGTCTTGCGCCTTGGTTTGCCCCTTTCCCCTGCCCCTTGCTTGCGGTTGGCCGCGGGTCTGCGCGCCCGCTGGGGCGGCTGCCGTTTTGGCCCTCTTCCTCGCCCTTCGCCCTGCCCCTCCGTTCCCCCGCGGTCTGGCCTTGCTCTCTCGTGTGCCCCCTGCCGTTTGCCCCTCTTCTGCGCCCTCTCTCCGTCCTGCGCACGCTGACCTCGCCGGTGCTCTCTGTCGCCCGGTCGCCGTGCGGCCCCTGGCCGCCGCTCCCTGCTCCGCCGTCTTCGCCTTCTTTCTGTTCTCTTTGGTCCTGCGCCCGCCGTGGACTGCACGTCCCTCCCCCCTTTCTTTGCCCATTTCCCCCTCCGGAGAATTACAGACATCACCAGATTGACCGAGGTGCCGCCGCGCCTTTGCTGTCTCCCTTCCGCGCCGCCCCACCTCCCCTTGCCATCACTACCGCCCATTTCTCTCTTCCCTTCCTCGCTCCCCCCGCCCTCTGCGCGATCACGGTACCTACTCCTCTCGCTCCCCGGCTGCCTGCGTGCGACGGGCGCTTTCCTTCCCCTCCTTCCGGGCTTACTTCAGCGCCCGCTGTTCGTTGATTCTTGGCCCCCCCGCGCGCCTTCTGCCCCGCCACCCCCCCCCTCGTCTCTCGCCTCCCCTCCCCCACCCCCTCACCTTAGTTCCTGTTTCTCTTGTACGGGCCCTTCCGTCTCCTGGACTTCTGCGTCGCATGCACATCCTGACTCCCCCGCGTCGGTTTCGCCCCCCCGGTCGCCCGGCCCTACCGTTGTGCGGCGCGTCTTGGCCGGGGTTTAGCCTTCCCGCACTATACCTCTCTGAGGCGCCAAGTCACCAGCCGTGGGGTTGGCCCTCTTGCCCATGCGCTTGTATGCCCTCGGCCTTACCGCACCACTTCGCGCTTTAACCTACCGCCTACCACTATACCCCTTGACACTAGGAGGTGATCACGGTACCTCCACTCCGTGTCCCTCTACCGCCTCTCCACCGTCTCTCTCGCTGGTTCCCCTTCTGGTTGTGTGCGCTCTCTTGCGCCTTGAGTGGTCGACCTTGTACCTCTCGCCCGTTTCCCCCGGCCGCGTCCTGTCCCCTCAGTCTTACCATGCCTTCGCCTCCTCGGCTTGCCCGCTCTCGCTCCTGTGGTCGCGCTCCTTCTCCTTCCTGTCGGCTGGCACACCTCTCGCGAACCTGCCTCTGGCCCTCCCACTGCAGGACTTCTTGCCTCCGTCTGCCCCCTCGTCCCTCTGTATTTAGCCCCCCCTAGCTCCGTTCCCAGCCTTCGCGTGTAGCACCTCTTTCCTTCCCTCCTTCTGCACTTGGGGCCGCACCGCGGCACCCCCCCCGCCCCCCTGGCCCCCCCTACGAGGATTTTCCTCCCCATTTTTCCCTGACACACAACACTGCCTATCAACCCCATGGTTCCTCCTTTCTGGCTTGGGCTCCGCGCCCCTGGCCCCCCTGGTGCCTCCTTTTCTCGGCCCGTCTGCGCCGCTTTTCTGCTTCCTCCTCGCTCTTTGCCTTTGGCCTTCCCTGCTCCTCCCCTCCTCTCCGCCTGCTCCCCTCCTTCTCGCCTCCGTGGTGGCTGTTGGCCTCCTTCCCCGCGCCCGCTTCTTTTCCGGCTTTGTCCCACTGTTCGTCTTTTTCCTCCCGCCCCGGTTGACCCGCCCCTCGCTCCCGCCCCCCCCCCGGCCCCGGCCGCGGCCACAAAGGCCAGACCCACACCTATACCCCCGGCGTCGCCCCCCCCGCCCCCTGGCTGCGGCCCCCCGTCTGCCTGGCCTTGCCGTCGTCCTCCTCCTCCCCCCGGCCGCGGCCGCCGGGCGCCAAATGATGTGCCCGAGCGGGCACCCGTGGCCCCCCGCCTGGGCCCCTCCTAGTATTCGCTGCGCCCTGGCGGCGTGTCTCGGCCGTGCCCCGCCGCCCCCCGATTCCCCCTCTCTTTCCTTCCCCCTCTCCCCGTGGCCTCTTCTCCCTCTCTGGCTCCTCCCCCCTGCTTCCTTCGCCGCGCTCGCCGTCGCCGCCGCCCCCGCTTCCCGCCGCCCCCGCCGTGTCCCTTTGGCTATGCCCCGCCTGCCCGGCCGCTTCCGCCGTCGGTCGCCTGCCTCCCGTTCGGCCCGCCCCCTGCGCTCGCTGCCCTGGCGCCGCTGCCCGCGCTCGTTTCTCCCCTCGGCCTCCGGAGCAGCTCTCGCCGGCCCCGCTCGCTCCCGTCCTTCCCCGGCTATGCGCTCGCTCCTGCCCCCGCCTGTGCGCTTCCGCCCCCGTTTCCCCCTCTCCCCGCGCTCCGGTCGCGTCCTCCCCCCCCCTCTGTTCCTCGTGCCCCAGGCGCCGCGCCTCGGCCTCTGCCGCGCCCTGTCGCCGCCTGGCCCCGGCGCGTCCGCGCCTCCGGCCGCCCGCCTTCGTCTTCCCGCGCGTTCCCGGTGTTTCGGCTCGCCGTCTGTCTCGCGGCGGGCGTGCTTCGCCCTCTTTGCCCCCTCCCCCCTTCCCCTTTCCCCCTTTTCGTTCTCTGGCCGCTTTCGCCTTTATGGGCCCCGTTCCGCTCCTCACACACCCTTCCCGCCCGCCTGCCCCGCGTCTCTTGCGCGCGCCCGTCCGCCGGGCCTTCGCCATGGCCGGCCTGTCCCGGCCGGTTTGGCGGCCTTCCCCGCTCTGGCGCCACGGCTGTTTTTCTCCGTTGGTTCGCTCGGTTGCGTGGCCTTTCCTCCTCCCGTTGCGGCGCCTCCCCCCGCCGTGGGGGGTCGTGTGCGCGGTCCCCCGGGCTCACCCCCCCGCCCGGTCGTTTGCCGCGGCTCCCCCCCGGCTCACCCTGCCGGGTCCGCCCGCCCCCGCCCCCCCCCAAAACAAGAGATGATCACACGACCGCACGCAAAACAACTTGTGTTCCTCTCCCCCACTAAAAAACTCGAGACCCTCGCACCCACACGCGCTCTCCGCACCAAACACCATTCGCACAAGGAATCCTCTATCCCGCCGTCGAAGCCGCTCTACTGCCCATTCCCCACCTCCTTGCGTTCCCTACCCCACTTCAACTATGCGGCGGCTCCCCGGGCCCCCGCCCTTTCGGCGCCCCCCCTACTCCCGCAAGTTCCTGCGTAGCTGGTCGGTCCTGCCCCCTCCTTGCATCTTGTGCTTCCCCTGCCTCAGTCTCCACACCCTCACCCCTCCCCTCTCTCTCTCGGCAATTGGCATTTTGGTGGCCCGCCGGTTTGCGTGATCCCAACTTTGCGGTCGCGAGGGCTCAGACTCCCGCCTTCCTCTAGGTTCGGCCTGGCGCTCTCTTGGTTCCCCCCATGGTCGTGGTTCTCTCTTCCGAACACGATAACTTGAGATGCAATGGTAGTGTGTGTACTGAACTGGGCTCTCTCCTCGCCTGCCGCGGGCGTTGCCGGGAATCTCTCTCGCCTCCCCCCTCCCCCCCGTTCAACACCGTTTATCCCCATCTCCAAGTGGCCGAGCACATACCACACATACCACATCAGGTAATTCGCCCACCCCCATGATCACACCCTCGAGTGCCGTTCGTGCTCTATGGCAAATTCATTGGGATTGCACCTGCCCCTCGGCTCGGGTCCCCGCTCTGGTTGGGTTTGGGCCTACCGTCCTCTCGCTCCTGAGGCCCGCTTCCCCCCCCTCGGGTGCGCCGACTTTAAGGTAAAAAATCGCAAAATAAAAAAAAAAAAAAAAGAGAGAAAAAAAAAATTTTTAAAAAAAAAAAACAACCCACCCCTAAAAAAAAAAAATAAAAAAAAAAAAAAAAAAAAAAAAAAAAAAAAAAAAAAAAAACAAAAAAAAAAGAAGGTAACGCTCAAACGGGACAAAATCTTGCCCCTCTCGCCAATAACTTTCAGCTGTAATGACGCGCGACATATAAAAAAGAAAAAAAAAAAAAAAAACTCCCGAAAAAAAAAAAACCGACAAACGAAATGAGCAACCATCGGGTAATCAGCGCCCGCCGTTTCCCCAGCGGGCCCCCCTAGAAGATTTACAATCAACTTACCAACCTCATCGGTGGGCACGAACTTATCCGGCCTTTTCAGGAGTAAAAGGCCAACAAACAACAACACAAAACAACAACAACAAAAACAAAACAACAAAAAAAAAACAAAAAAAAAAAAAAAAAAAAAAAAAAAAAAAAAAAAAAAAAAAAAAAAAAAAAAAAAAAAAAAAAAAAAAAAAAAACAAACAAAAAAAAAAAAAAAAAAAAAAAAAAAAAACAACAAAAAAAAAAAAAAAAAAAAAAAAAAAAAAAAAAAAAAAAAAAAAAAAAAAAAAAAAAAAAAAAAAAAAAACAAAAAAAAAAAAAAAAAAAAACCAAAAAAACTACAGACCAAACCCAGCACCCATAAGTAACAAGGGGAACAGAGCAAATCAGAGCAAAGCAACTCGGTAAAATCAGAGAATCGCGTTTTGGCTTCGAGTATAAAATCAGAAGTCCTCTGCTGGACAACAGTGGGCCAGCTCGTGACAGAGGTATTTGGCGCTCTCCCTCCGCATGAGCCGCACGCAGAGATCCTATCACACAACAACCCCCTCCATCCTCCAAAAATCTGCTCAAAGATCTTAGGCATATTATCATCATGGCGGTTTGCTGTGACTCTTGGACATCGACACTCCAACCTTTTCATCACACTTTCCGGGTATGGCGCTTTTGCGCTTGGCGCCCATCTTATGTCATATCGCGACCAATTTATTTAAGAAAAAAAAGTAATACACCAAACCTTCTATAAAAAAACCCACCACAAATCCCACAATGGCCCCAAATGCCCTCACTATGAACGCTTGACCTTAGCAAAACCTATCCCTCTCCTGGAAAAAAAAAAAAACAACTAAAAAAAAAAAAAACCAAAGAACATAATCGCTCACATTGCAGCTCAAAAATCAAATTAAGTAATGTAAACTGAACACATTACCCACAAAACCCAAAAAACAAATAAACAAGAAGCTCAGTTGCACCTTAATCACCCTCTACAACACCCCTTTTAAAAGACAACAAAATACATTGAAAGCCACCACATCCCTCCAACGAAACCTTAAAACAGCACCACATGCTAAAAATAAGACCTGACACAAAAAAAAAATAAAAAAACCTCTCCGCTCGCACCATATTGCGCCAACGTTCAGTAGCATAAAAAGTACCAGACGCTCAAACCAAAAATTCACACTTAGCTAGCGTACTTTAAACCACATATTAGCTATATCGAGCCTGACCACACATAGCCAACAAGGAAAAAAGTTCGCGTCACTGGGTTCATTCTTCATCCATAGTAACCACCTACCTCTTCGGAATGGCGCAGACATATACCACTAAGCTCAGAACATGCCCTTTCCCCTCCCCCTCACTCACCACCGCCTACCCTGCACTTTGCTCCTACCCTCCTCAGGCCCCCATTACGCCTTCCGCACCGCACTTCACGTGATTCAGTTCTGAACTCACCTCCTGACTCCCTCACCTGCGTACTCTACCCACACTGACACCGCGTCTCTCCCCGCCCTCCCCCGCCACAACCCAACAGATCAACCGGCCCACCCCCACTCCAGCCCGCAGCAAGACATACCCGACACCCCTCTCTCTACTCTCTCTCGCTAAAACGAACCTAAAAAAAAAAAAACAAAAAAAAAAAAAAAAAAAAAAAAAAAAAAAAAAAAAAAAAAAACTATATAAAAAATTACTCAAAAATAAATAGAAGAAAATAAATAATGCAGAAAAAAAAAAAACTATTAAAAAATTACTCAAAAATAAATAGAAGAAAATAAATAATGCAGAAAAGAAAAAACTATATAAAAATATACAAAAACAAAAGAAGAAAATAAATAATGCAGAAAATAAAAAACAAAAATAAATAGCATCACGAAAAAAAAATAAAAAAAAAGAGATGAAACCACCTCACTTCCCCAAAGAGTGCTGGATGAGCTCCCGCTCACACATCACCGAAAACACAGCCCAGGAACACATTCGGTCACTAAGATAAGTGCACATAAAAAAAACTAAAAAAATTGAAGAAAAATGAATAAAACAAAAGTAAAAAAATAACAAACAAGAAAAAAAATTAAACATGCAAGAAAAAAAAAAAAAAAAATAAAAAGAAAAAAAAAAAAAAAAAAAAAAAAAAAAAACAAAAAAAAAAAAAAAAAAAAAAAAAAAAAAAAAAAAAAAAAAAAAAAAAAAAAAAAAAAAAAAAAAAAAAAAAAAAAAAAAAAAAAAAAAAAAAAAAAAAATTTTGTTGAAGGTGGTGGCTCTTGTGTCAGCAACTGGCATGGCAGACGACCTCGGACCTCTTGGCACTCTGGCAAAGGCATGAGTAGTAGTCCTGCCTCTCCTCTCCTGCATGTCCTCCTGGAGCTGCTCCACTGCAGACTGAACTTCCGCTACTTTGACATCCAAGTCATAGAACTTCTGTTCCATGATTCTCTCTAGGCTCTGCTGATTTTGAGTGAGGGTGGCCAGACTTTGCTCAATCCTCAGCGTGGATGCAATCAAGTAACCAAGCTGCTCTTGTTTGGTCTTCAAGAAATACTCAGATGCCTCCTCTTGAGTTGGCATCTTGGCAGCTTTCTCCTTCCTCGCCTTCTCCTTCTTTGCGTATGCTTGGGCAGATGATGGCTCGTTCTCAGTCATCACAACTTCATTGTTCTCAAAATCTGGACGGATGGGCAAATGTTCCTTATCCAATAAATATATGCCCGTGCCCATCTTGGAGTTCATGAGCTCCTGAATTTGAGGGGCATATCCGCAGCTCCTCTTCTGATCTGCTGCAGTCCTCTTGATTGTTTCCACTATGAGGCTCATCACCTTGAACTTCTGAGGCACATCAAACACATGTAGCAAGTTGATAGCATGGCCTCTGATCATCTTGTGATCTCCAGACTTGGGCAGTAAGGTGTGCCTCAAGATCCAATTGATAGTCGGGAGTCCTGACAGAAGGTAATATACTGAGCCAAACTTGAAGGTATCAAATGCTTCATTTGGGATCTCCTTGTACATATTTGACATTGAGTTGTGGTCCATTTTCTTCTTGGCATAGATATCCAAGTCATCATCTTGCTCCTCTGGGGCATTTATGATCTGTGCCCACTCAGCAACTGTGGATTGGTACCTTGTACCCTCAGACATCCATGTGATCCTCCCATCTGGATAAAAGTGAGCTGTGGAGTAGAACTGCATGATGAGTTCCTCGTTCCACTTTGTGAGCTTCTGCCCAACAAAGTCAGCTACTCCACAAGCTATGAAGCTGTCTTGCACTCCAGGATAGTGCTCCTCATTGTCCTTGATGTATGTCCAATCAACCCATCGCATATCACATACAATGGGCTTCTTATCTAGCAGCACTGTCTCATAAAAATCCTGCTGCTCCTTGGTGTGAAACCTGTAGTCCACGGCAGTCCTTCTCCTTGAAGCATATGGGTCTGCTTCTCTCCACTTCCTCAGCCCTGAATCTCTCCTGAGCTTCATGTCCTCAGCCACAGGATGAGCATCGTTGTGGTCTGGGATCTTGGGCTTTAGCTTCCTTAGGACATTCTCTTCCTCTTCTTCAGCAACAGTCTCAGGCACTGGGGCCTTGTTCTTCTCAGCTGCAGGAATGCTCCGTGTGTTCCTCTTGGGCTTTGGCTTTGGAGCTGGCTTGGCCTTGGAAGCAGCTCCCCCTGATTTTATGGCATCTCCCATTAGCTTGGGTGCCTTGGGTGCTGGTGCAGCTACCTCTTCTTCTTCTTCCTCTTCCATGATGGAAGCTTTGCCAAGTACTCTAGCCACAGTCTTCTTCACCCTTTCCTTTCTCTTCTTGCCTTCTGCAGCAACTGGCTCTTGGGGAGTGGGCTTCTCAGTTGAGGCTCTTGCCTTTGACATGGGCTGCCTGCCTGCTGGCCTTTTGATTTTCAGCCCTGGCTTTGTGCCTTGAGCTGGCTCAACTCTCTTGGAAGTGGCCTCTTCCTCTGCCACATAGTCTTCATCTTCGGAATCTGAAGTCCTCTTCTTCCTCTGTCTCGTGGCAGCCTTTGGCAAGTTGCTAGGAGTGCTCCTGCTGCCTTCATCAGAAGAGCTGGAGGGACTAGTGCCCTCACTCATCACCGCTTGCTGTTCTGACACATTCTGGCTATCACTTTGGTCTGACATGCTGTAAGCTCTGACTGCTGACCCTGTGAACAGATTATAGATGAGGTAGAAAAGATGAGCATCACGAAATGCAGAGATTTTTGCAAAAAGAATGATCCAAAAACTTAGTTTTAGTTTCCTACTGAAATCATCTCGGATCTATCGATTTTCAAACTTGGTGATACCGAAGCAGTTTTGGAACCTAAACTAGTGAACTCGGTAGGACCGAGTCACAGTTCGGTGGCACCGAGACTGCTAGGGTTTCACAAAGTTCCAAAATCGGTCACACCGATAAGTAATTCTCGGTTAGACCGAGTCTCACTTCTGCAATGGCATAAGCCAAATCGATGGGACCGAGTTTTTCAACTCGGTGGGTCCGAGATGGTTTCGGCGGAAACCTAAACCTAGAATTTTTGAATCAAACCTAATCTACGGGCGTTTTGACTGGATAGAAGTTTATCAAACGTGGCTAGAAGCAATATGATCACAATGTGCTAGGAATAAGATTGAGGAATAGCACAAAGATCAAGTCCATACCCTAGTTCGGCGGGGACTTGCTACGGCGGCAACGGCGGGGCAGAATTCCCGTTGACGGCGACGAAGACCAGCGACTGGAGGCGGCTGGCGGCGAGAAGACGATCCGGAGACCACGAGGGCAGAGCAGGCTATCGCGCAGGCGAAGAGGTTCGGAGAAATTTCCAAATTTTGCCCGTGACTATATATAGCCTGACCCTGTCGGTGTGACCGAGTGGAACGACTCGGTGGCACCGAGATTCATAACTGCGTGCAGTTACTGAAACTCGGTGTGACCGGAAGGTTCAAATCGGTTGCACCGAGATCGAAAACCTACATCAACTTAATGATCTCGGTAGGACCGAAAGTGGAGTATCGGTCAGACCGAGAATCATAAAGAGGTTTTGGAAGTTTAAGTCTATGACGAATCGGGGACTCCGAGCGCTCCTCACACAGAGTGGTTCGAATCTGACTTGATCAAATTTTGTGATGCAGCATGAATAGAGTTTGAGACGAGAAAAGCATAGATAGCTAGAGGAGGTTCTTAGGCATTCTTGTCCATCCACTTGGCAAAAGAAGATAAAACCGAACAATCAAAACAACAAGTGGATGTCCTTGAATGAGTAAAATATGCAACCAGCATGCTCACACAATAAGATGGCAAATGAAATATGTGGCAAGGCATGCACAACCAAT
>NC_053025.1:114547027-114633769 GCF_003073215.2 Triticum urartu
GAAAACTTCAATCACACAAAACTTAACGGAACTTCGTGAGATAGGTTAGTATGATAAAGAGTAAACCATTCACTTTGGTACTGTCAAAGACAAGGTTCATAATTGTTATCACACAATTCCTACTGTACCATATCATTTCTACAATTTATATTGAGAAATATAAGCCATAGAAACTAGAAAACAAGCAAACTATGCAATGAAAACAGAATCTGTTAGAAACAGAACAGTCTGTAATGATCTGAACACCAACCATACTTATACTACTCCAAAAATTATGAAATAAATTTCTGGACGTGAGTAATTTGTCTATTAATCTTATAAAAAAAGAATCAACTCAATCGCACCCTTCTGTAAAAAAACATTACAGCTAATCTCGTGAGCGCAAAGTTTCTGTTTCTTACAACAAGATCACATAAACTTTCACCCAAGTCTTCCCAAAGGTCTTACTTGGCACTTTATTGAAGAAAAAGCTATAATACATGATTACTACAGTAGCTTAATCATGAGAACACACAAAAACAGTAAGGGTAAATATTGGGTTGTCTCCCAACAAGCGCTTTTCTTTAATGCCTTTTAGCTAGGCATGATGATTTCAATGATGCTCACATAAAAGATAAGAATTGAAACATAAAGAGAGAACCATGAAGAATATGAGTAGCACATTTAAACCTAACCCACTTCCTATGCCTAGGGATTTTGTGAGCACACAATTTATGGGAACAAGAATCAACTAGCATAGGAAGGCAAAACAAGTATAACTTCAGAACTTTAAGCACATAGAGAGGAAACTTGATATTATTGCAACTCCTACAAGCATGTATTCCTCCATCATAATAATTTTAAGTAGCATCTTGAATGAGTTCAACAATATAACCAGCACATAAAGCATTCTGTTCATGATCTACAAGCATAGAAATTTCACTAGTCTCCACATAAGCAAAATTCTCCTCATTCGGAATAGTGGGAGCAAACTTCTTCTAAATCCACTTTAGATGATAGAATTTTTCATACTCCAAAATATATAAGTGAAGTTCATGGAGAATTCTACAATTAATATAGACTAACCAATATCCAAGCTCAAAATATATAAGTAAAGCACACGAAGCATTCTATAAAACCATACTCAAAAGATTTAAGTGAAGCACAAAGAGCAATTCTATAAGATCATACTTAAAAGATATAAGTGAAGCACATGAAGTGTTCTATAAATAAATAAAGGGACATATCATACTAGCATCATTCTTAAAGTAAAAACAAAAACACAAAGGACACAAATTATGTGAACAAAACAAAAACCGAGGTATACCGATAACTGTTGAAGAAGAAAGTGGGATGCCAATCGGGGCATCCCCAAGCTTAGATGCTTTAATATCCTTGAAATATTTACTTGGGGTGCCTTGGGAATCCCCAAGATTGAGATCTTGCCTCTCTTTATTCTTCTCATATTGATAGCTCCTTGATCTTCGAATACTTCATCCACACAAAACTTTAACAAAAACTTTGTGAGATCCGTTAGTGTAAATAAAGAAAATCACTACCTATAGGTACTATTACAAACTTATTCCAATTTCATATTAGATCTATATCTACTGTATTCCAGCTTCACCATGGTTCATACCCCCCGATACTACCCATAGATTCATCAAAATAAGCGAACAACTCATAGAAAACAAAATCTGTCAAAAACAGGACAGTCTGTAGTAATCTGGACGTTTAGTAAACTTCTGTAACTCCAAAAAATTCTAAAAAAATATGAAAATTTAAAAACTTTGTACAGAAGTAATGTGAAAAAAGTTTCAGACCCATTTGACTTTTCAGTAAAAAATGTAAAATCACGCGCTACAGCCAAAGTTTTTGTTTTTATACTGCACAAAGTAAACAAGCAATCTAATCATCCTAAAACCAAGGCTTGGCACATTATTTTTATAATACGATGGATATATACAAGGGGATAATTATTTTCAGAGAAGCTTCCATGAAAATTTTTACATTGTTTCCATGAGCATGAACACAAGTGTTCAAGGTCGACCCTCATTTCTCCAATGCATAACCTTCCAATCACTTCTCTTATTGAAAAACTTTTTAGGTATGAGAGGCAAGTAAAAAAAATTGTATTTTCATTCCTTTAAAAAAATGTATGTTTCACCCACAACTAAACAGAAAAAAAGGAAAAACAAAATCTACTTAGTGAAGAAAGCAAACAAGCATACATGAGAATATCAACCCCACGCTATTGCTCCCCGGAAACGGCGCCAGAAAAGAGCTTGATCATCCCCAAGTGCAGGGATCATTGTAGCAATTCCCAATGGTGGAAGTGATAAGTATGGAGTGTTGAACCCACAAGGAGCTAAAGGTAAGATCAATATTCTCTCAAGTCCTATCTTCCACTGATACGACTCTACATACACCGAACGTTTGCTTCCAACTAGAAACGAGAAATAAAACTATGTTGTGCGTATGAAGAGGATAACTTTGCATGATATCAGAGAGCTAAAACATAAAATTAGGTGCTGTTATCATAAAGTTAGAATATATTACTAAATATTATAAGTAGCGAGTGTGGAATAATGATGGATCGGTGTGCGGAATTGTCCTAGGCAATTGTTAACAAGACCGATAGTCGTCACTGCAATCTCATATGGGGGAGAGGCATAAGCTAACATACTTTCTCTTCTTGGATCATATGCACTTATGATTGGAACTCTATAAAGCATCGCAACTACTAAAGATCATTAAGGTAAAACCCAACCATAGCATTAAAGCATCAAGTCCCCTTTATCCCATACGCAACAACCCCCTTACTCGGGTTTATGCTTCTATCACTCAAGCAAACCACTATAAGCAAATCATGAACGTATTGCAACACCCTACAGCGGGAATCCCTCACACTTGCGCGACACGGAGGGCACAATAGGACAAAACCAAAATCAAACATACAACTCGTACCAATCTAGATTATCAATCAACCCAAAGACAAAGGATATCTACTCAAAACATCATAGGATAGCAACACATCATTGGATCATAATATGTGGCATAAAGCACCATGTTCAAGTAGGGATTACAGTGGGGTGCAGGAGAGTGGATCGCGTAAAAGAGATGAGGATGGTGATGATGATGGTGATGTTGATGAATACGATCACTGCGGCGAGGATTCCCCTCCCGATGGCACTCTAGCGCCACCGAGAGAGAGGAGGAGAGGTTCTCCCCCTTGTGCTTCCTCCTCCATGGGATGGGGAGAGGTTCCCCCTCTGGTCCATGGCCTTCATGGTGATGATGGCCCCTCCGGGATCCTCCTCCATGCCCTTCGGTGATGATGTCCCCCTCCGGCAGGGTGCCAGAGAGGGCCTAGATTGATTTCTCGTGGCTATAGAGGCTTGCGGCGGCAGAACTTCCGATCTAGGTTATTTTCTGGGGGGTTCTATATTTATAGGAATTTTTGGCGTCGGTTTCACATCAGGGGGGTCTCCGAGTCGTCCACGAGACAGGGGACCACGCCCAGGGGGGTGGGGCGTGCCCCCCACCCTCGTGGACGGCTCGGAACTCTTATGGCCCATCTATTTTACTCCGGGGGCTTCTTTTGGTCCATAAAAAATCATCAAAAATTGGCACGTCAATTGGACTCCGTTTGGTATTCCTTTTCTGCAATACTAAAAAATAAGGGAAAACAGAAACTGGCACTGGGCTCTAGGTTAATAGGTTAGTCCCAAAAATCATATAAAATAGCATATAAATGCATATAAAACATCTAAGATGGATAATATAATAGCATGAATACTTCATAAATTATAGATACGTTGGAGACGTACCAATTGCAGAGGAGGTGTGATGAGCAGTTTGCCATCCACCATGCAAAAGATCTACAGCTTCTCGGTGGCATGATCGACGACCCACCCGAAGAGCCGCCATCATTAGTGCTCATCGAGAGCCTGATGCCCCACAAGGAATGGGCAGAGGACCTCTGCGATTCGGTCAAGATAAAGGCAGCCTACGGCTTCATAATTGCCCGCGACGGCCGTGTCAACCTCGATCCCGATGATGTGGTGGCCAGGCTCGAGTGCATCCTTGGCGGAGTTGATGTCCCCGATGAAGTAGAACATCGCCAACGTGATATCTTGAGGATGCAGGTGATCGACGGAATTTTCTACCAGGCCAGAGACATGGAAATGGAGCGGTTCTGCGGAGTTGTCATGCGCGCGATTGCACGCTATCAAGATCTTCTGGAAGAGGCCCAGCAGCCCCAAGAGCCTCCCGGCGCCAGCAACTCCGTAGGCGGAGGCGGGTCGGGACACTCGGAGTGAACGGCTGCAAGGGTGCTATGCTAATCATGGAGTCTGAGAAGACCATCGTCGGAAGGCTGCCAGCTCAGCCTTTTAGCTTATATTTTATTATAATTGTATGCATATGTAGGTCGTGAGTGTTCTGGCCCTTGCCGCATTTGGCGTTTTAAATTATCCTGAATATGTAAGACAATTATTAAGAATTATTAACAGTTGCCATTGTAACTTTGCCTCAACGTTGAGCAGAGCGCGCGCAGGGACGCCAGAGCAGAGGGCGCCGCAGCCGCCTCACCGGCGAGCAACCACGTGGTCAACCTTCTGCCATCAATAAATTTTGACCTTGTTTCTCGTCACATTGCTGATTACGACGCAATAAGTAAGTGCAAATATGTTCACATCTATCAAACTAATATGTGTTCACACTTAGCACCGGGCTATAAAAACTACCCATTCGAAAATTACTTCACAGTTCCTCTCCTCGTCACCCACAAAACTGGTTTTGTCTGTCAAGTTGTTCTGCCATGACCGGTAGGAGGAGTTTAGGGTGGACATATAACTACGCAGCAAAGACCAAGGCTGCAGAAGCACTGGAGAGGTCCTGCAGCGAAGCCGCAGCAGAGATGTCCGGGCGCGCCGCGGAGCCCTCAAACAAGCTCTCATGGGCACGCGAGGGCTCTCACAAGCGCATTCACGGCGTCGGCCGTCCCGATGAGCCGACGTTCCTGAAGTCCTTCGCCGGCGACGACGACATTCTCGCTGGTGTCACTACACAGCAGGAGCTGGTCGATGGCTTGACGAAGCTGCTCAAGATTAGCGATGCCTCGGTTGACAAGGTGACCGGCCTCATCGAGCAAATCATGGATGACAATGCGAATCTCCTCAAGTTGGTCGCCAAGAAGGAGGAGGAGGCCTCCAGCTGGAAGATGCTGCATGAGCAGAGCAGTGCCTCGGAGATGACGCTGAAAGCGGTCGTCGAGGAACTAATGGGTGGCTTGAGGAAGCTCCGGATCGAGCGCTAGTCGGAGATGGAGGAATCCATGGCTGCTTTCAAGCAAAGTTGTGAGGAAATGAAGAAGGGGCTGGAGGATTTCGCCGCCCGGTGGTCCATCGACGAGTAGAGACAGTAGCGACCCAGATCGTTGTCTGCAATTTCCTTCTTCTCTTGCCCCCGTGTCTTCCGGGCTTTGCCGCATGTGGCATTTTAAATTATCCTGAATATGTAAGACAATTATTATGTGCGCCATTGTAAATTTGTCATCGTATTATTCGTTGCCATTTTATTTGTGGCCCTATTATCCGTTACCCTATGTGGCAATTTAAATTAGGGCGGGATACTAGTTGAAAACACGAACAAAGCAAATGTTGCCATGGGATCACAAGCAAACACCCTCCGTCCAGGTGCTTTAATTAACCCATTAATGGAGAAGTTGTGAGCGAGGCGGGCGGCGGCTGGTGCATGGAGGTCAAAGAGATCACTTCCCGGTGAGCATGGGCGGCCTTGCTGCTCGCACGTGTCCCGTCGAGCCTGTGAGGTGGACAGGATGCACGCGTCCCATCGAGCCTACACGACGGACTGCTCGCACGCGTCCCATCGAAGTTGCACGGAGGACTTCTCGCGCTCGTCCCATCTAATGAAACAGCTGCACGCACGCCACCGAGTATGGTTAAATTTCGACACCGTAAATATAATACAACTGTTTGCAATATTAATGTGTCAGCTTTTTGTTTCAGAAAGGACTTCGTTGCTACTAATGTGTGCGCCTCTTCTCAAACTGGACGATTTTTTTACCACGGCATATATGTGCCATGTCATGAAACCATGCCAAGTTTCATGTTTTTGGGTGACTTTTTTATTTACTGGGATTTAAAACCCGAGATTCTCATTGTTTCAGGATGACGACAAGTTTGTAATTCATTTTCATTCCTTAAACGATACCTAAACATGCACCGGATGACACATGTACGATTTCCCACCCATTTTGCTTCACTTGAGCATGTGGTTGTAGTTCAAATTTGAATTACGGACTACATTAAATGCATAGAAAACTTAGTAATTATTAATATATACACAATGGCCAAATGAACCCTGAACAGTTTCAAATTTCAGCCCGACACTCATGTTATTCTATGTTGCATGTAGAAAAAAAAGTTCAAGGCGAGAAGAGTCATCGGTTATCGTTTCGCCCACAAGAGGGGCATGCTTCCCTACCGGAACCACGAGGGTTGCGACAGACTCCGATTTTTAAAAGGCTTGTAATATAGCTTCACCCAAATTGGACAATTATATATACCATGTAGTGACACCATGCCAAGTTTCATGATTTCCTGGTGAGTTTTGGATTTACAGACATTTAAAAACCAAGATTTGCAATGTTTGTGGCCAGGCCAGGATGGTGAGACGGTTGAATTTGTTCCCATTCGTTCCATGGGACCTAAACATGCACCCCAAGGAAACATGTACGTTTTTTCTAGCCATTTTGGTGCAATGGAGCATGTATTTGTAGTTCAGATTTGAATGATGGACATTAAATGCCTAGAAAACTCAATTAATAAATAAAAAAAGGTCAAATGAACCCTGAATAATTTCAAATTTCAGCATGAATCTCTAGTTGTTCCGTATCGCGTGTAGAAGAAAATACGAGGCTAGAAGAGGGAGTGATTATTGTTTGGCCCACAAGGGGACAAGTTTCCCTATCAAAACCACGAGGGTTCTTGCGACAAGCTCAGGTTTGTAAGAGGTTTGTAATAAAGCTTGGCCCAAATTGGCAATGTTTTTACCATGACATATAGGTGTGCCATGACATGACACCTTGCCACCTTTGATGACTTTCTGGTGAGTTTACGATTTATGGGGACTTAAAAACCGAGATTTGAAATGTTTGAGGAAGAGCCAGGACACCGGTATGGTTGTAATTCGTTCCCATTCCTGGCATGAGACCTAAACATGCACCCAAGGACACATGTATAATTTTTCTAGCCATTTTGGTGAACTGGAGCATGTATTTGTAGTTCAGATTTGAATTATGGACATTAAATGCCTAGGAAACTCAATTAGTGTATAAAAAGGCCAAACGAACCCTGAATAAGTTTAAATTTCAGCATAGATATCCTGTGGTTCCATCTTGCCCGTGGAAGAAAATACAAGGCGAAAAGAGGCAGTGATTACGTTTCTCCCACAAGGGGAACACATTTCACTATTAGAACCACGAGGCTTCTTTGAGAGAAACTCCAGTTTTTGTAAGAGGTTTGTAATAAAGCTTGGCCCAAATTGGACAATGTTTTTACCACGACATATATGTGCCATGACGTGACACCATGCCACCTTAGATGACTTTCTGGTGAGTTTAGGATTTATGGGGACTTAAAAACCGAGATTCGAAATGTTTGAGTACGAGCCATGACACCAGTACGGTTGTAATTCATTCCCATTCCTGGCATTGGACCTTAACATGCACCCAAGGACACATGTATAATTTTTCTAGCCATTTTGGTGAACTGGAGCATGTATTTGTAGTTCAGATTTGAATTATGGACATTAAATGCCTAGGAAACTCAAAAGACAAATTCCACCCTGAATAGTGACATTACTATTCGGCACTATTCAACACTGATTTTGTCTTTTTCATAGCTCACATCTCTTAATGTGTTTCAACTTGAAATTTTGTGTGCCAGTAAACATCATCGTCTTAACATCCCGCATTTTTTTGAAACTTCAAAACATCTTTTTCTCGTGGTTTTCACCGGTTTTGTCAGGACCCCGATCCTATGTCACACCGATATAGCATGTAACACATCATATCACTTTGCGGCCTCACGCACGGTATTCCCACGGGTGCCACCTTACCTGGCCCGGGACCGTTTGCGCCTTTTGTCTCACGTATATGATAGTGTCACTAGCATCCATATGACAGAGAACCCAGGCTGACGTGACTAGTCGTAAACCCAAAGTGGCACTAACTTACGAGGACAGGCATACATGACCCAGCAACAAACGTGTCGGTCATCGGCGAGTGAATCCGGGCTATAGAAGCTGGGCTAACAGGAATCCGGTAGACACCACGTGACATTTCCCCAAGGGACAGACACAGGAACGAAGAAGGACACATGCCGGCGAGCCTAAGTGTTCCGGAGCAGTAGCAAGCTACCATGGCTCAGTGGAAGCACTAGGAGACATTTCCCGATAAGAGAGGCTACCAAGGATAAACAACTAGGTTGTCGGATCCCACACATACCAAGCATTTCAATTCATACACATAATATGCTTGATATGTGCAAATACAACATGGCATCACAACAAAACTCTACAACTTAAAGTATTTATTTATTAGGCTCCAAAGAGCCAGATATTACAAACATGGGTTTGATGACCCAGCATTCAAGTCATACAAGCAACAAGCACAAGCGGAAGCTTAACTTGTCTGAGTACAGACAACTACAGAAGAAAAGGCTGAGAAGCCTGGCTATCTACAAGACCCTGCCGAGGACACAAGATCGTAGCTGAGGTAACAAGCTAAACGTCGAAGTCCACGTGGAACTACTAGTGAGACTGAAGTCTCTCTGCAAAACATAAATTAAGAAAACGTGAGTACAAATGTACCCAGCAAGACTTACATAGAACTAGCTATATATGCATCAGTATCAACAAAGGGAGTGGTGGAGTTTAATTGTAGCAAGCCAGCTTTGACTCGGTGGCTATCCTAAACTATGACTGCAAGTAACTCTTTTGAGGTGGCGCACACGAGTCCACATATTCACCAATCAATACACCACTATGGATCTGCTCCCATCTCCCTATGAGAAGGCCATCCATAGCACTCATGTTTATCTTGCGCATTTTAGAGTATCCACTTTCACTTGTCTATGAACTGTATAAGCAACCAAGTAGTCCTTTACCGCGAACGCGGCTATTCGAATAGATGATGTTAACCCTGTAGGGGTGTACTTCTTCACACACACTCTCACCACTTACTGCCGTTTAAACGACGTGTACTCGGCAACCTTTAAGCGGAAGCCCAGCGAGGGTGTTGGCCACGACCTGACTAACCACACAAGTCTCTAGTCCAGGTTTATCGCCTATTTGGGTTCCATCCGCAAGGAGATCCGTCCGGTTGATAACCCACAAGTATAGGGGATCAATCGTAGCCTCTTTCGATAAGTAAGAGTGTCGAACCCAATGAGGAGCTAAAGGTAGAACAAATATCCCCTCAAGTTCTATCGACCACCGATACAACTCTACGCACGCTTAACGTTCGCTTTACCTAGAACAAGTATGAAACTAGAAGTACTTTGTAGGTGTGATAGGATAGGTTTGAAAGATAATAAAGAGCATGTAAATAAAAGCTAGGGGCTGTTTAGATAAATACACAACTAAATTAGTTTCAGTAGAGAGCTTTTTGTCACGAGAAAGTTATTTGTCCCTAGGCAATCGATAACTAGACCGGTTATCATTATTGCAATTTTATTTGAGGGAGAGGCATAAGCTAACATACTTTCTCTTCTTGGATCATATGCACTTATGATTGGAACTCTAGCAAGCATCCGCAACTACTAAAGATCATTAAGGTAAAACCCAACCATAGCATTATAAGGCATCAAGTCCTCTTTATTCCCATACGGAAACAACCTACTTACTCGGGTCTGTGTTTCTATCACTCACGCCACCCACCATAAGCAAATCATGAACATATTGCAAACCCTACAGCGGGGATCCCTCGTGCTTGCACGACATGGAGAGCACCATAGGACAGCACCAATAATAAAACATGCAACTCAAACCAATCACGATCATCAATTAACCCATAGGACAAAATCGATATACTCAAACATCATAGGATAGCCATACATCATTGGGAAATAATATATAGCGTTGAGCACCATGTTTAAGTAGAGATTACATCGGGTAAAAGAGGTGTTACACCGCTGCATAGAGGGGGGAAGAGTTGGTGATGATGGCAGTGAAGTTGTTGGTGTAGATTGTGGTGATGATGATGGCCCAGGTGGCGTTCCGGTGCCACCGGAAGAGAGGGGGAGAGAGCCCCCTTCTACTTCTTCCTTGACCTTCTCCCTATATGGGAGAAGGGTTTCCCCTATGGTCCATGGCCTCCATGTCATGGGAGGGGTGAGAGCCCCTCCGAGATTGGATCTCTCTCTCTGTTTCTGTGTTCCAGATTCTGCCCTTTCACCGTTTCTTAAATTCCTGGAGATCCGTAACTCCGATTGGGCTGAATTTTGGACAGGATTTTTATGTGGATATTAGCTTTCTTGTGGCGAAAGAAGGGCACCAACCACCTTACGGGGTGGCCACGAGATCCCGGGGCGTGCCTGACCCCCTGGGGCGCGCCCCCTGCCTCGTGGCCCCCTCGGGCATCGTCTAGCGTTGATTCTTCTTTCCAAAAATCACATATATCCCAAAAAAATCTCCATCAGTTTTTATCCCGTTTGGACACTGTTTGATATGGATTTTCTGCGAAACAAAAAACATGCAACAAACAGGAACTGGCACTGGGCACTTGATCAATATGTTAGTCCCAAAAATAGTATAAAAAGTTGCCAAAAGTATATGGAAGTTGTATAATATTGGCATGGAACAATCAAAAATTATAGATACGACGGAGACGTATCAGCATCCCCAAGATTAATTCCTGCTCGTCCTCGAGTAGGTAAATGATAAAAAAGATAATTTTTGATGTGAAATGCTACCTAGCATAATCTTGATCATGTAATCTAATCATGGCATGAATATTAAGACACGAGTCATTCAAAGCAATAGTCTATCATTTGACATGAAGACAATAATACTTCAAGCATACTAATAAAGCAATCATGTCTTTTCAAAATAACATGGCCAAAGAAAGTTATCCCTACAAAATCATATGGTCTGGCTATGGTCCACCTTCACCACACAAAATATTCAAATCATGCACAACCCCGATGACAAGCCAAGCAATTGTTTCATACTTTTGATGTTCTCAAACATTTGCAACTTTCACGCAATACATGTGTGTGAGCCATGGATATAGCACTATAGGTGGAATAGAATATGATGATGGAGATTGTGTGGAGAAGACAAAAAGGAAGAAAGTCTCACATCGACGCGACTAATCAATGGGCTATGGAGATGCCCATCAATTGATGTCAATGCGAGGAGTAGGGATTGCCATGCAACAGATGCACTAGAGATATAAGTGTATGAAAGCTCAAACTAAAACTAAGTGGGTGTGCATCCAACTTGCTTGCTCATGAAGACCTAGGGCATTTGAGGAAGCCCGTCGTTGGAATATACAAGCCAAGTTCTATAATGAAAATTCCCACTAGCTAGTATATGAAAGTGATAACTCAAGAGACTCTCTATATGAAGAATATGGTGCTACTCTGAAGCATAAGTGTGGTAAAAGGATAGTAGCATTGTCCCTTCTCTCTTTTTTTCTTTTTTTTTCTTTTTTTCTTTTTTTTTCTTTTTTTAGTAGGCTTCTTTGGCCTCTATCTCTTTTTGGGGGGGCTTCAATGGCCACTTTTATTTTTATCATGGGACAATGTTCTAATAATAATGATCATCACACTTTTATTTACTTACAACTCAATATTACAACTCGATACTAGAACAAAGATATGACTCTATATGAATGCCTCCGGCGGTGTACCGGGATGTGCAATGATCTAGCGTAGCAATGACATCAAAAAATGGACAACCCATGAAAACATCATGCTAGTTATCTTACGATCAAGCAAAGCAATATAACAATGAATGCTCAAGTCATGTATATGATGATGATCGAAGTTGCATGGCAATATATCTCGGAATGGCTATGGAAATGCCATAATAGGTAGGTATGGTGGCTGTTTTGAGGAAGATATAAGGAGGCTTATGTGTGATAGAGCGTATCATATCACGGGGTTTGGATGCATCGGCGAAGTTTGCAACGACTCTCAAGGTGAGAAAGGGCAATGCACAGTACCGAAGAGGCTAGCAATGATGGAAGGGTGAGAGTGCGTATAATCCATGGACTCAACATTAGTCATAAAGAACTCAAATACTTATTGCAAAAGCCTATTAGTCAACGAAACAAAGTACTACTCGCATGCTCCTAGGGGGATAGATTGGTAGGAAAAGACCATCGCTCGTCCCTGACCGCCACTCATAAGGAAGACAATCAATAAATACCTCATGCTCCAACTTCGTTACATAACGGTTCACCATACGTGCATGCTACGGGAATCAAAAACTTCAACACAAGTATTTTTAGAATCCATAACTACCCACTAGCATGAGTCTAATATCACCATCTTTATATTGCAAAACTATTGCAAGGAATCAAACATATCATATTCAGAGATCTACAAGTTTTATGTAGGATTTTGTGACTAACCATGTGAATGACCAATTCCTGTCATCTTTCTAAATAGATATAAGTGAAGCAAGAGAGTTTAATCCTTTTTACAAAAGATATGCCCACGCTCTAACAAATGTAAGTGAAGGAAAAGAGCATTCTATAAATGTCGGTTTTCTTTGTGAAGAGAAACAGGCAATCCAAACTTCAAAAGATATAAGTGAAGCACATGAAGCATTCTATAAAGCCATACTCAAAAGATATAAGTGAAGTGCAATGAGAATTCTACAAATCAACCAAGTACTATCTCATACCAGCATGGTGCATAAAAGAAAAGTGAAAAATAAATGCAAAAGACGCTCCAAGATTTACGCATATCATGTGACGAATAAAAATATAGCTCCAAGTGAAATTACCGATGATCATTAGAAGAAAGAGGGGATGCCTTCCGGGGAATCCCCAAGCTTGGTTGCTTGGGAGTCCTTGAATATTTCCTTGGGGTGCCTCGGGCATCCCCAAGATTAGGCTCTTGCCACTCCTTATTCCTTCATCCATCGTGATCTCTCCCAAAACTTGAAAACTTCAATCACACAAAACTTAACAGAAAGTTCAGTAAGATCCGTTAGTATAATAAAGAAAATCACTACTCTAAGTACTGTTGAAAACCAATTAATATATTTTTTGCATTGCATACTGTCATATAACTTTTCCATGGCTTAATCCCCTGATAGAAATCGATAGTTTCATCAAAACAAGCAAACTATGCATCAAAAACAGAATATGTCTTAAACATGACAGGCTGTAGTAATCTGAACATTCACCATACATATGGTACTCCCAAAATTCTGCCAAAATTGGGACAAATAAACAATTTGTATATAAAGACATTGCAAAAAGTTTCAGAACCGTTTAACGTTCCAGTAATAAATGTAACATCGCACACTCAGCCAAAGTTTCTATTCTTGCACCGCACAAACCAACAAGCAATGTAAACATCCTAAAGGCAAATCTTGGCACATTATTTTTATAATACAATGTAATTGTACAAGGGGATAATTATTTTTGTTGAAAATTTTCTGTAACCAAGATTCACAAAGTTTCCATGAGCATTAACAAAGTTCAAGGAGCTCCCCCACTTCAACAATGCTTGTCTCTCTCACTTTCACTTTCCTTTTTGAAAAGTTTTGGGTTCCCCTCTTTATTTTTTATTTTTTTAAACTATATAAAAGCACTCAATAGAAACAAATGACTCTCTAAAACTTCTAGGTTGTCTCCCTGGCAGCACTTTCTTTAAAGCCATTAAGCCAGGCATATGGTGCTCAAGTAATGAATCCACCCGGATCCCAAGGTATATCAAAGCCAATTTTAATTAACAATGATTTTTGATTTAGTAGTGAGCACAAAGTAACATATGTCATGCAACAAAAAGTTCTAACTCTCTTCATATGCATCGGCATGTCATAAAAGAACAATTCATGCACACATAGTAAAGGCCAATGCATAGTATAAACAGTTTCTTGCAATTTTATCATATTGGAAACATGGAGAGGCGGAGATGTAGTTCCTCTGTCATAATAATTGCAAGTAGGAGCAGCAAGCACATGCATATTATATCTACCAAAATCATCATGTGTAGTATTAAAACACAACCCATCAATAAAATCCTTAATAAGGGCAAACTTCTTCGATATAGTGTAGTCGGGAGAATTCAAAAAGATAATAGGACTATCATGTGTGGGTGCAATAGCAACAATTTCATGTTTAACATAAGGAACTATAGCAAGTTCATCTCCATAAGCATAATTCATATTGGCATCTTGGCCAAAAGCATAGCAAGCATCATCAAAAAGGGATATTTCAAAAGAATCAACGAGATCATAACAATCATCATAGCAATCAACCTTCGATAAGCACGAAGGGAAATTAAACAATGTATGAGTTGAAGAGTTACTCTCATTAGAAGGTGGTAACGGGTAGCTAATCCGCTCTTCCTCCTTTTGTTCTTCGCTCTCCTCATCATCTTTTTCATCCAATGAGCTCACAGTTTCATCAATTTCTTCTTCCATAGACTCCTGCAAAATATTAGTGTCTTCTTGGACAACGGAGACTTTCTCAATAAATTCATCAATATCAGAATTGAATTCATAATTTTCATAGCAATATTTAAGTATAGCAAAATTTTCAGGTCTATGAACAGCATCATCAAGATTTTTACACTCTTTAAACAAAGATTCAATTTCATAAGCACCCATAAAAGCAACGAATTCTTCTATTCGTTCCACATCATAGTAATCATATATAGCATTAGCATATGAAGCTAAGGTTTCATTATCATTAAATTTGCATGAAAAGGGAAGGTGTGGAGCCTTCATCCTAGAGCAACAAGTATAATCATATCTCAAGCATAGTTGCCGAGCATACCAATGCAACATATAAATTTGATCCCATAATAGTTTCCCTTTTTGAGTCAAGCGACAATCCCTAAATTATTCACGTTGATCCAACATGTCTCCCATTATATAATTGAATGGGGTTTTCTTAGGATTATCAAAGTAGTACATAATATCTTTCACATAATGAGCATCGAGGGTTTTAGGAGGTTCCCCTTCTCCGTGAGTAGCAAGTAAACCTAATTTTTTTGGTATTTTGTGTTCCATATCCATAACTAAAGATAGAGAACAACTTAGAACAACAAATAAAAATTACTTAGTGATAAAACAAACAAGCACACACGAGAATATTCACCCCACGTTATAACTCCCCGGCAACGGCGCCAGAAAAACGTCTTGGTAACCCACAAGTATAGGGGATCAATCGTAGCCTCTTTCGATAAGTAAGAGTGTCGAACCCAATGAGGAGTTAAAGGTAGAACAAATATTCCCTCAAGTTCTATCGACCACCGATACAACTCTACGCACGCTTAACGTTCGCTTTACCTAGAACAAGTATGAAACTAGAAGTACTTTGTAGGTGTGATAGGACAGGTTTGCAAGATAATAAAGAGCATGTAAATAAAAGCTAGGGGTTGTTTAAATAAAGACACAACTAAATTAGTTTCAGTAGAGAGATTTTTGTCACGAGAAAGTTATTTATCCCTAGGCAATCGATAACTAGACCGGTTATCATTATTGCAATTTTATTTGAGGGAGAGGCATAAGCTAACATACTTTCTCTTCTTGGATCATATGCACTTATGATTGGAACTCTAGCAAGCATCCGCAACTACTAAAGATCATTAAGGTAAAACCCAACCATAGCATTATAAGGCATCAAGTCCTCTTTATTCCCATACGGAAACAACCTACTTACTCGGGTCTGTGTTTCTATCACTCACGCCACCCACCATAAGCAAATCATGAACATATTGCAAACCCTACAGCGGGGATCCCTCATGCTTGCACGACATGGAGAGCACCATAGGACAGCACCAATAATAAAACATGCAACTCAAACCAATCACGATCATCAATTAACCCATAGGACAAAATCGATATACTCAAACATCATAGGATAGCCATACATCATTGGGAAATAATATATAGCGTTGAGCACCATGTTTAAGTAGAGATTACATCGGGTAAAAGAGGTGTTACACCGCTGCATAGAGGGGGGAAGAGTTGGTGATGATGGCAGTGAAGTTGTTGGTGTAGATTGTGGTGATGATGATGGCCCCGGTGGCGTTCCGGTGCCACCGGAAGAGAGGGGGAGAGAGCCCCCTTCTACTTCTTCCTTGACCTTCTCCCTATATGGGAGAAGGGTTTCCCCTATGGTCCATGGCCTCCATGGAATGGGAGGGGCGAGAGCCCCTCTGAGATTGGATATGTCTCTCTGTCACTCTTTGTTTCTGCGTTCCAGATTCTGCCCTTTCACCGTTTCTTAAATTCTTGGAGATCCGAAACTCCGATTGGGCTGAATTTTGGACAGGATTTTTATCTGGATATTAGATTTCTTGCGGCGAAATAAGGGCACCAACCGCCTTACGGGGTGGCCACGAGGGCCCAGGGCGCGCCTGACCCCCTGGGGGGCGCCCCCTGCCTCATGGCCCCCTCGGGCATCGTGTCGCGTTGATTCCTCTTCCCAAAAATTACATATATTCCAAAAAAATCTCCGTCAATTTTTATCCCATTTGTACGCCGTTTGATATGGATTTTCTGTGAAACAAAAAACATGCAACAAAGAGGAACTGGCACTGGGCACTTGATCAATATGTTAGTCCCAAAAATAGTATAAAAAGTTGCCAAAAGTATATGACAATTGTATAATATTGGTATGGAACAATCAAAAATTATAGATACGACGGAGACGTATCACCGGGGTATCCTCAACGGCCCCAAACAATGTGTACAGGGTTCCCGGGTCACCAAACGGGCGACTCGGTACACCGGACCACGTGCCTACCGCATCACAGCCCACCCCTCGGGTCAGCGCTGCGCACAGCCTCCAGCATACTACAAACACCAGAAACTACTTGCAACTCCTGGACAGAGGACAGGGGCGGTTAATAAGTTGTGAGGGTCCATTGGTTTTGGGCCGAACGCGTGGTAGTAGTTGATCTTAAATCACATATACAGATCTCAGTTCCTAAGGACAGTTCAGTGAAACAACCCACCATGTACTCCTACATGGCCTCTCATCGATACCTTTGCCAAATCGTGTTCACACACTTAGCTCACACATAGTAGGACATGTTCATCACCATTTCAATTCATCCTCGATCAATCTGACCTGACTCAACTCTAAGTAGTAGCAGGCATGACAAACAAGCATGAATGAGTAGGCACATCAGGGCTCAAACAACTCCTACTCATGCTAGTGGGTTTCATCCATTTACTGTCGCAATGACAGGTCATGCAGAGGAAAGGGGTTCAACTACCGCAGCATGTAACAGTTGAATCATTGTTGTCCTAATGCAGTAAAAGAGAGCAGGAGCGAGAGAGTGGGATTGTATCGGAATGAACAAGGGGGTTTTGCTTGCCTGGCACTTCTGAAGATAGTATAGTTCTTCATCGGTGTCATCTATCTCATCATTGGAACACGTCTATCGAGAGGGAACAACCACCGGCAACAAAGAAGGAACACAATCAATGCAATGCACAATATGATGCATGATCATGACATGTCAATATGCGGTGATTTGAGCTAATGCAACTAGCAACAGGTTAGATGGAGTTGGTTTGAATCCAAGATTCAAATTCAAACACCATATGTGGATATTCAAATGCCCTCTATATGATTGGTCCTAAACAGCAGCTGTAAGTTATTCTATCATGCATGAAAAAGGTACAGATGGATAAATTGGATTTTTTTGATCATTTTACATATATAAATTATTTCATTTGGAGTTACGGTTGAATTTCTATGAATTTTAGAAGTTTTGGATATTTTCTGAAATAAATAAATCATTACTGATTTATTTTAAATCCTAGAGAACATTTACTACATCAGCATGACGTCACTGTGATGTCAGCTGGTCAACGGGGCTGCCCAGGTCAAACCTGACAAGTGGGGCCCACATGTCAGTGTCTAACTAACTAACCTAAGTTAATTAGTGCTAATCTAATCCTAAACAGCATTAGTTAAGGGCCTCGGCCCACACGACAGTGAGCCAGGGGAGGTCAAACCCCTGGTCAACAGGGTCAAACAGGCTGGCGGCTTGACGTCGGCGATTTCATACGCGGCGGTGGCACTCGGGATTGCTTCTCCGGCGAACAAAATGATGGACGAGGCCATATGCGGGACGAGGGGACCCGTCCGCATCGATTGGTGGTCAGTGTCGGGCCTGAGGGGCTCGGAGGTGATGACGGCGAGCACAACGCGGTGCCCGGAGTACGACGCGCTCGGGAACGGCGTTGAGGTGTACGGGAGGAAGAGATGGTGGGCGTTCTCGGCTCCTGGGAGCACGGTGAGTATGTTGACGTGCTCGAATGCGAGCGGAAGCAGCTGTGGCCGTGGCGGCGCCATTACCGGAGTTTGGGAGCTCTCGGCTCCGGCGGCTAAGCTAGCTAGGGGACGTGGTCGCCAACGGGGCAAGGGGGATTTTGAACGGGGGCTCACCGCGAGTCTGTTGGGAAGGTCAGTGGGCTCGGGGCGCTTGGGTCGAGACGGATCGACAGCGACGAACCGCAGTGGCCAAGGACGAAGACGACGATGGTGGCGACGTTGTAGGGCGCTCGAGGATGCGTGGCTCGTTTGGGATGATGCAGTCGACGAGGCAGAGCGGATGTTCATGGCGGTTGGTTGAGGGACGGGCGGTGGCCGCGCGCGTGTGGGGCACGCGCTGTGCATCCGACTGACGGGAGGAAGAAGACCTCCCTACCCCTGGTGGGCTGGGCCGGCCAGATGGGCTGCCAGGTGAGCGCCTGGTGAGTCTCTCTCTCTTGTTTTATTGCTGTTTTTCTATTTCTGTAATTTGTTTTTGATTTAGTTTAAACACCAAATCACTTTATAAAATTTTGAAAACTTATGTGGACACTATCTGATTTAAACCAAAGGCCCTCGCCAAGTTTTAGAATATTTGGAGCTACCAAATATTTTATGGGAATTAATAGCTCCAATTCAAATACAATATGAGTTAATTCAATAATCCAGAAATGAGCTAGAAAATGTGCACCATTTTTGGCAGAGGTTTTCACCCATTTCAGAAATGATGAACATTTATGAAGGCATTTTGGGTTCATTGAACATATTTTTAAATTGAACCTAGTTGAATTCAATTTGGTGCTAGGGTTTGGATTAATCCCCATTTCAAGTATAAATGCAATTTAAACATGATGCAACACATGACTAGCTAGCCCAGAGCATACCAGAACTAGGGATGTGACAGGTTTCCACCGAATGTTGGTTTCCGTATCATATCCCCCCCCCCTGCTGCATGCGCGATCTGAGTCCTGTGTTCTGACTGGCCAGAACCCAAACCCCACAGATCGTACGTGTGCACCATTGGATGCTCCCAGATCGAACGGCAACCCTCAGCCCTTTCAATAGCACATGCAGTACATGGGTAAGCACTATGCGCATTCGTCGTGTACCTCACGCTTCCTTTTCTACTAGGTTTTCATTCAAACAGGCTACCGTTTCTCGCCACTCCTCACATCGGTTGCCCGCCTCTTCTCCCAGATATGCATGATGTAGATGTTCTTTTAATTCTTATAGTTCATCTCATCCAAAATCAATTAGTTTTGTAAAAAAACTATTTTAAGATTCATGGAATTGTGCATTGTAAAGGTAAAAACAAAAGGTGACAATTCATTTAGAAAAAAAGGTTTGCGCAATTAAGATATGGAAGATTCTAGAGAATAAAGGAGAAGTGCTTGTGTTTAGAGGTTTGTGCATTATGCTTAAGTTCAACCATGGAGTATTCCAAATTGTACATGTCGCAGAATTCGGTGGAATGTAGATGATATCCAATGGCCAGTAGTGCTCGGATTTGCCATCTCTGTACTGTCGGATTGGCTTCATCCAATGAGTAACTTTCATAGTTCTTCGCACACTATATATGTGTATAGATGTATAGATATACATAGATGTGTCCCATGCTAGACAAAATAAAGTTTGAGCGCATGCGTGGGATGAACCCCCCCCTCCCCCCGCTGCCGCCTCAAAGTTGGGAAACTGACATCATAGGTATTGAACTAGGCTTGGAGTCGGGTACGGTGTTTGGTTTGTAATGTACTTGGCGTGGCCCATCGAAGTTGTGCATTTGGGATTTAAACACATCATACACCATCGTACCCATACATATTTCCGGGCCGCATGTAGTGTATATGGGATCTTCTGATCGACCACGTCTCCCTTGTGCGGCTTTTTGTGATGACACAGATATCTGTGGGCTCCCCGGGTGTATATATATCATCCCTTTGACCGATAATGAGGGGTATGTGTTGGCCATGAATGGATTCCTCCTAGTTCATGTTAGGGCCGGTCACCGTCAAATTTCGGTCAACCAAAGCTCGAGCTCATGCGTTGTCAGGATTCCCTCCCAGATGCTTGGATTGCTGGGTTCGACCTACATCAAACCCTGCGTACGTATCTCGTCCTTAACTACCTTGCCTTCATGGTTGTTGTCTGTATCGAGAGGTAGGCACCACATCTAAATTGTACATTATTTTATATTGAAAACACACATCACCCCTTCCCAACGTACATCATTTTGGGCCGCATGCAAGAGGTGATGGTTTTGTGGTCCCTCTCGTGCGATGTTTATGATGGTTCAATCTATTGGCCCAAGCGGTTTATCGATAACAACAATTGTCATTTGACCAAACGAAAGATTCATTGGTCCGTCTTATGGTAGGTCGTGGCGACAGGCATGTATGACCAAAGTATCGATCATTACGTGCATCCGCCCCACTGACACGAAGTGGGAGGTGGTGGGCCAAGCATCCTAGCTAGGTACGACATTATGTCATTATATATATCCTAGCTAGGTGGTTGTTAGGGTGCTTTCGGCTTTGCGAGGCACGTGCCACAGAAATTATGCATTGTGTATTTAAACTTTTAAACATCCCCAATATTCGTACATATATTTGGCCACTTCCAGGTGGTTCTTGACTTCTGGCCCCTCTCATCGATCTTCAATGACGCGCCCAACCGTGGGACTGTAGGGTCAAAGTTGTGCATTGGAATTTTGAACATCACATACCACCCTTTTCACTCATATATATTTGGGTCACATGCTGGTGTGGCTGTCTTTTGACCCTCCCTAACGTTATTTTTTGCTGCAAAGACTCTGATGATCCTCAACGGACACGGGGTATAATATGTAAACCGTGTGCGATACAAGTGTGATGTGAATCACCACGACCGCGCAAGCGCGAGGAAATTAAGGTGGAGGTACTGGCTCAACCGTGTGCGATGCAAGTGCGATGAAATCACCACGACCGCGCAAGGCGAGCAAAGGGTGGAGGTACTGGCTCAACCGTGTGCGATGCAAGTGTGCTGAAATCACCACGACCGCGCAAGCGTGAGCAAAGGGTGGAGGTACTGGCTTAACCGTGTGCGATGCAAGTGCGCTGTAAAACCACCACCTGTGGAAGCTAAAGGCGGGTAAGTTTATTTGGAAATTAGGACGAACCGTGTGCGATAGACCAGCTAGCTAGAAATATAAAAAACAAACTACCCGCCTTGAGCGTTGCAAAAATCGGCGGATCCGCGCCACTTTTCCTTATTATCATACACGCATATTGTTATTGGACCGTGTGCGATCTTGGGCACTCCCGCCCCGCATCAATTCCTTTACCCAAATTTTAGTAGCCGCGGTACTTCAACCGTCGCCCACACTCCTCCAGCATCGACCTTATAGTAAAATTTTAGCAGCCGAGGCATTTGAACCGTCACCCTCCCTCGTCCACCACCATCTCCACCCACCATTACTAAAATTTTCAGTAGTCGCGGTGTATCCTCAAACACCACCCCCCCTCCACAGTCTCCCCCCCTCCCCCCTTCGAACCCTAGCTCGCGGCCGCCGCCGCCAACCTTGCCGGCCTGCCCGTTCCTTCTAGCTTAGGTAATAAAGTTCAGGTTATCCAGCGATTCCCATACCGTCGCCCCACTCCCCTGAGTTTCAGATGAGGCCTGCGGTGTCCCTCCCCACCAGATCCACATCCCCTGCTCCAGAATCTCACAGCCTAAGCTTGACCACGTATCCCGGGGACCCCGACGAGCATTCGGCCAAGAAGAGGTTTATCATGGCCTCTCCGGCGGACGTTGGCGAGGTGGCCGCCGTTCACCCCGACCTGTCGATCCCGGAGCAACACGTCGCCGCGGAAGTTGGCAAAGACGTTGACTATGTTGCCATGCCGAAGGCTTCATGTCAGCGGGCTAGCGTATTATTGTATCTCGGGAAAGTTGGCTACGACATCAAGCTCGTCCACACCGACGGCTTCATGCGGGCCATATCACACGTTAAGTGATCCATCCCCAACCCCTCTGGTTCAACCGTTGTTGATCTCTTTGAAGGCCCTGCACTGATTTCCTCCGCCAAGCGGTCAAGGATTTGCGAGCTTTATACGCCATCGAGCCCATTTTGTCACTTCTAAAGGACACGTTCTACGATGGCGGCTTGGGATCCTCAATTGTCAATTCAGATCTCATCGATCACGACCACGAGGAGGGCACCCACGAAGGTTCTTCCAAGGTGAAACATCCCATCTGTGACATCAGAGAGCGCGCCATGGGTCTGTGCTCTTCCAACTAGAAGGATCCCGTCCATGAAATGTGAGGCAACATTCTATCAGCAAATATTACCTTTTCTAGCTTACCAACCTGTACCCTTTGTTGTAGTAGCATTTGTCGTGCGGTGCTTTAACTGTGCCACGTTTAATTATTTTAGTTATGCAAAACTGTATTGTTCAATAGGTCTATGTGATGTTTAGGTATGAATTGTCCACTTTAGTTTCACGAATGGCTATATTTGGTTGTTTATAGTGAGTAGATGCCTTGTTTATCTGTATTTGGTTGTTAGGTTGGTTGGAGTGAGCATTTTTTCAGTTATTGAGCAGATGCCTTGATTATCTATATTTGGTTCTTAGTTTGGTTGCTGTGAGTATTTGTCCAGTTATCAAGCAGATGCCTTGTTTATCTGTATTTGGTTGTTAGGTTGCTTTTTTTAGTATTTGTCCAGTTATCAAGCAGATGCCTTGTTTATATGTATTTGGTTGTTAGGTTCCTTTTTTATCATTTCTCCAGTTATCAAGCAAATGCCTTGTTTATCTTTATCTGCTTGTTAGGTTGGTTGCAGTGAGCATTTGTCCAGTTTTCAAGCATATGCCATGTTTATCTGTATTTGCTTGTTAGGTTGGTTGCAGTGAGACTATGTCCAGTTTTAAATGGCTATATTTGGTTGCTATATGATACGTCTCCAACGTATCTATAATTTTTGATTGTTCCATGCTATTATATTATCAACTTTGGATGTTTTATATGCATTTATATGCTATTTTATATGATTTTTGGGACTAACCTATTAACCTAGAGCCCAGTGCCAGTTTCTGTTTTTTCCTTGTTTTAGAGTATCGCAGAAAAGGAAAATCAAATGGAGTCCAATTGACCTGAAAATTCACGGAACTTATTTTTGGACCAGAAGAAGCCCATGGAGTATCGGAGATGGACCAGGAGAGTCTCGGGCTGCCCATGAGGGTGGGGGCGCGCCCATCCCCTGGGCGTGCCCCCTGCCTCGTGGACAGCCCGGAGATCCACCGACGTACTTCTTCCTCCTATATATACCCATATACCCTAAAAACTTCGAGAAGCAGAATAGATCAGGAGTTCTGCCACCAGAAGCCTCCGTAGCCACCAAAAACCAATCTAGACCCATTCTGGCAACTTGCCGGAGGAGGAATCCCTCTCCGCTAGCCATCTTCATCATCCCGGTGCTCTCCATGACGAGGAGGGAGTAGTTCTCCCTCGGGGCTGAGGGTATGTACCAGTAGCTATGTGTTTGATCTCTCTCTCTCTCTTGTGTTCTTGAGGTGGTACGATCTTGATGTATCACGAGCTTTGCTATTATAGTTGGATCTTATGATGTTTCTCCCCCTCTACTCTCTTGTAATGGATTGAGTTTTCCCTTTGAAGTTATCTTATAGCAATGAGTCTTTAAGGATTTGAGAACACTTGATGTATGTATTGCACGTGCTTATCTGTGGTGACAATGGGATATCACATGATCCACTTGATGTATGTTTTGGTGATCAATTTGCGGGTTTCGCCCATGAACCTATGCATAGGGGTTGGCACACGTTTTCATCTTGACTCTCTGGTAGAATCTTTGGGGCACTCTTTGAAGTACTTTGTGTTGGTTTGAATAGATGAATCTGAGATTGTGTGATGCATATCGTATAATCATACCCACGGATACTTGAGGTGACATTCGAGTATCTAGGTGACATTAGGGTTTTGGTTGATTTGTGTCTTAAGGTGTTATTCTAGTATGAACTCTATGATAGATTGAGCGGGAAGAGTAGCTTAGTGTTATTTTACTACGGACTCTTGAGGATAACTTTGAGGTGGTTTCGTACCCTACCATAATCTCTTCGTTTGTTCTCCGCTATTAGTGACTTTGGAGTGACTCTTTGTTGCATGTTGAGGGATAGTTATATGATCCAATTATGTTATTATTGTTGAGGGAACTTGCACTAGTGAAAGTATGAACCCTAGGCCTTGTTTCAACGCATTGCAATACCGTTTGTGCTCACTTTTATCATTAGTTACCTTGCTGTTTTTATATTTTCAGATTACAAATCCATATACCACTTGTATCACCATCTCTTCGCCAAACTAGTGCACCTATACAATTTATCATTGTATTGGGTGTGTTGGGGACACAAGAGACTCTTTGTTATTTGGTTGCGGGGTTGCTTGAGAGAGACCATCTTCATCCTATGCCTCCTACGGATTGATAAACCTTAGGTCATCCACATGAGGGAAATTTGCTACTGTCCTACAAACCTCTGCACTTGGAGGCCCAACAACGTCTACAAGAAGAAGGTTGTGTAGTAGACATCAAGCTCTTTTCTGGCGACGTTGCTGGGGAGGTGAGTGCTTGAAGGTATATCTTTAGATCTTGCAATCGAATATTTTTGTTTCTTGTTTTAGCACTAGTTTAGTTTATAAAAGAAAACTACAAAAAAATATGGAATTGAGTTTGCCTCATACGCTTTATCTTTTTAATATCTTTCGTGAGTATGATGGAAAGGAAAATTGTGCCAAAGTGTTAGAAGAAGAATGCATTAAAATGTTTGGCACTAAATCTTTGAATGATGAGCATGGTTGCTATGTTATTAGTATGAACTCTTTGAATATACATAGTACTAATGATGATTGCACTAGTCATGATGAGAATGTCTCTTATAAGCATGTCGATTTTTTTTGAGTGCATTGGGTTTGCAAGTACGCACCAAATAGGGAAGATAGATATTGCAAGAGGCATAAGCATTTAGAAACTAAATGGTTGCAAGAAAGGCTAAATGTTAGTGCTGAAAAATTTAAATTTCTTAGCCATACTTGTGAACTTTGCAATGAACATGGTCATTTAAATATCAAATGCAAATTGTTTCATTATCGAATCGTGTCCAAAAATTGTGATAACTTGATTTCCCTTGCACATTATAATGAACTTAGTTTGCTTTTGGGTTATGAAGAAATGAAACGTCAAACTAAGATTATTCTAGAGTATAACCTCGAGAAATGCCTCGATATTGATCTTGAAGAAATTTATATGTATTGCGTGGTGAATTGCATTGAAAGTCCTTATATTGCCAATTATATAAAGAAAAGAAAACAAATAGAAGGTGAAGAGAATACTAACGAAAGGGAAGAGACTTCCCAATATCCTCCTATTATTTCTTATGATGAATCAGGTAACGAGGTGGAGCCTTCTATTCAACCAACATCATTAATAAGGAGCTCCAAAAAGAGGATTGAACCCACACATGATGTGGTGAAGAAGAAAATAAAAAGGAAGAGAGGTAAAAAGATATCTCTCCCAAATAATGCTGCTCCTATTACTGTTGTGCCTCATGAAAATATAATTGTGGAATATGATGCACTTGATGATGATCTCATTATGCCCATTGCTTGTTGTGATGATTATGATTGGGAAGATAATGATACTTCTTATGATCTTGAAAATCTTTTTGGCACTTGCTTGGAAGAATATGATAATTGCTATACTATTGGTGCTATCCACACTATTGATGATGAGAGTGATTATGCTATGATATGAAAAGGCCCAAGCTTGGGGATGCTATGTTTGAAGAAGATGATGTTTTTGAGAATATATTTGCTGCAATTAATGTTTGGCCCAAGCTTGGGGATGCTATGTTTAATTAAGATGATATTTTTATCCTCCCAAGTTTTGATATGCAATTTTGTTATGATGATAGCATGCCTCCTACTTATGACGACTATATTGATGAAAATGGGTTTGGAAGAGTGTCAACTTTAGGAAGTAGCAATCCCACTATTTTGGAGGATGTTGAATCTCATTGTGATAATTATGAAAGTGGATTTGGAGAGGTCATGACTTTATTTAGTAATGATTCCACTATCTTGGAAGAGGTTTCAATTGATTATGATGAGAACAAAGTTGCTACTTATGATGATTATTGTGATGACACTTATGCTATCAAAGTAGTGATGATTATATTTATAAAACTTGTCATGATTATGATTACCCTTTTTTTGAACATTACTCTTTTAATGTGGAAACAATTTATAGTATTCGAGTCTCTTATGATACTCCCACTATTCCGAATGAGAAGAACTTTGCTTATGTGGAGAGTAATAAAATTTCTACGCTTGTAGATCATGAAAAGAATGCTTTATGTGATGGTTATATTGTAAAATTCATTCACGATGCTACTGAAAATTATTATGAGTGAGGAATATATGCTTGTAGGAATTGCAATAATATCAAGTTTCCTCTCTATGTGTTGAAAATCTTAAAGTTATGCTTGTTTTGCCTTCCTATGCTAGTTGATTATTGTTCCCACAAGTTGTTTGCTCACAAAATCCCTATGCATAGGAAGTGGGTTAGGCTTAAATGTGCTAGTCATATTCTTCATGGTGCTCTCTTTATGCTTCAATTCTTATCTTTTATATAAGCATCATTGAAATCATCATGCCTAGCTAGGGGCGTTAAACGTTAGCGCTTGTTGGGAGGCAACCCAATTTTATTTTTGTTCCTTGATTTTTGTTCATGTTTAGTAATAAATAATTCACCTAACCTCTGTTTAGATGTAGTTTTATGTCTTAATTAGTGTTTGTGCCAAGTAGAACCTTTGGGAAGACTTGGGGAAAGTCTTTGCGATCATGCTGTAAAAAACAGAAACTTCAGCGCTCACGAGATATGCTGCCATTTTTTATTGGATAGTTGATATTTAGTTAATTCTTTTTGCAGATGATTAATAGATAAATTCCTCACGTCCAGCAATTTATTTTAGAATTTTTGGGGTTCCAGAAGTATACGTTTCATCCAGATTACTACAGACTGTTCTGTTTTTGATAGATTGTATTTTCTATGTGTTGTTTGCTTATTTGATGAATCTATGAGTACTATCGGAGGGTATGAACCATAGAGAAGTTGGAATACAGTAGATATTACACTAATATGGATTTAGAATGATTTCACAATAGTACCTAAGTTGTGATTTATTTTCTTATACTAACGAAGCATACGAGTTTTCTGTTAAGTTTTGTGTTGTGAAGTTTTCAAGTTTTGGGTAAAGATTCAATGGACTATGGAATAAGGAGTGGCAAGAGCCTGAGTGTCGGTGTCAAAACTAGCGGATCTCGGGTAGGGGGTTCCAAACTGTGCGTCTAAGGCAGATGGTAACAGGAGGCGGGGGACACGATGTTTACCCAGGTTCGGGCCCTCTCGATGGAGGTAATACCCTACTTCCTGCTTGATTAATCTGGATGATATGAGTATTACAAGAGTTGATCTACCACGAGATCGTAGAGGCTAAACCCTAGAAGCTACCCTATGGTATGATTGTTGTTGTCCTACGGACTAAACCCTCCGGTTTATATAGACACCGGAGGAGGCTAGGGTTACACAGAGTTGGTTAGAAGGGAGGAGATCTACATATCCGTATTGCCAAGATTGCCTTCCACGCCAAGGAAAGTCCCATCCGGACACGGGACGAAGTCTTCAATCTTGTATCTTCATAGTCCAACAATCCGGCCAAAGGATATAGTCCGGATGTCCGGAGACCCTCTAATCCAGGACTCCCTCAGTAGCCCCTGAACCAGGCTTCAATGATGATGAGTCCGGCGCGCAGATTTGTCTTCAGCATTGCAAGGCAAGTTCTTCCTCCGAATACTCCATAGAAGATTTTGAACACAAGGATAGTGTACGGCTTTGCAAAACAAGTTCCACATACCACTGTAGAGAGAATAATGTCTCCACAAATCTAATCTGCTGACACGTTTAGCAACATGACATCATGCCATGGCCCGGTCATTATTCGAACCGTTTTTCTCAACCAGCACTGCACATATCGCAAGGCAGTTTTCTTGACACGTCTTGTCGAAGCAGAGATCGTGTCCCCTTATTATAGGATTCTCATCAATACGGATGTGGGTAACCCAATCGTGCTCGTTGGTATGACTCCTTGATTTTAGGCAAGTCCCAAACGGCCACGAGGAGGATGCTTGATATTCACCCTCTTTATAAAGAGGCCAAGGACTGTCCTTTTTTCCCTCTCGTACTCAATCGAATCCTTCCCCTGCCTCGAGTTCCAACACTCAAGGCTCAGGTCAGGCGCTTCGGACCTTCAACCATGTCCGGATCCAACCTTCAAGGTCGGTGGATGCCTTCCTCTATCACAGAGGAAGACATCAAGAAGCTAAGAGAGGCCAAGTATTTGACCTTCGAAATTTCGCACAGGTTGCCTGCTCAAGGGCAGGTCATTCCCACTCCTGAACCCGACGAGAGTGTTGTATTCATCTCTCACTTCCTCCGAGGGCTAGGCCTCGCTTTGGATCCCTTTGTTAGGGGGCTCATGTTCTATTATGGGCTGGATTTCCATGACCTGGCCCCGGATTCCATCCTTCACATCTCGTCGTTGTCGTGTGTGAGGCCTTCCTCCGCATTACCCCGCACTTCGGCCTATGGCTCAAAACCTTTAATGTGAAGCCGAAGATGATTGAAGGGCGACACGCAGAGTGCGGAGGTGCCGTAATAAGCAAAGGCAGCGATGTTCCGTGGCCAAAAGGTTCCTTCCCGGAGGTGTCCAGTTTATGGCAACGGGAGTGGTTTTATATCACAGCTCCCCGGGGTACCAAGTGGGTGGCCGCCCCTGCCTTTCGTTCGGGCCCCCCGCCACAACTGACGTCATGGATCAACAAGGGGCTAGACTGGGGGCCAGTAAATGATGTGCCGATATTGCAGAGTCGCATCCGAGATCTCCTCGAGAGAGATGTCAGCCTGGTCACAGTAATGCAAGGCATGCTAGTTCGTCGAGTCCCGCCTTGCAAACGTCGACCCCTCCGTATGTGGGAATTCAACCCGGAAGGACCGCGAACTATTCAATACTTCCTCAGCATGACGCTCGAAGAGATGTACAAATTGTTCTTCAGACCACAAATAAAGTGTCCGGACACCACCGAGGATGCGGGTCTGAGCTATAATCGCCCAGATACCCAAGTAAGTAATCCCGTGGCCGAACACGTTGTCTTTTTATTTATCACAACATCATTCTGAAAAGTCGCTCTTTGACCAGGACTGGGTAACAAAGGCGAAGATGATCAGGTGTTCGGCCCCCCTTCCCGAAGGCTCGGCCGATCCAGTACTACCCAGAATGCTCGAACCGGCGCCTTATAAGGTGCCCTCAGGGGAATATAAAGGGGGGAATAAAGAGGCTGAAAGCAGGCCTCACTCATTATTCATCCAAACCAGGGGGAATTAGCGCCTCCGCGAAGGAGGATAACCAGGGAGAAGAATCTGAAATTCCCTCTCCCCAAGGAAGGAAGAGGACCACCACTGAAGAACCGGAAACAAAGGTTTCCAAACGGGGAAGAAATCTTCGCCAGAGGGTCCTGCCTCGGAGGGTACTCTTGTCGCACAGTGCCCGCAAGGGGATCAGCCCTCTACCGAGTTGTAAGTAAACAAAAAGTACTTAATAGTAAAAATATCCTACATTACTTCTGAAGACAATAACCGAAGCATATATCTTGTACTTCGGATCGTAGCCCTTCTCGACAGAGTTCGTCTTCGGGGGATCTTCTTCTGGAGATGATGGAGAGCAAAACACCTCCCCATGCCACCCCGCCTCATGAGGCGGGCGACCCTGAAGTGTCGTCGCGGAGGGTTTCTCCTGATCCGCCAAGGCCAGAGGGTAATCCTTCAGCCACCCGAAGTCCTCAGTATTCGGCTCTAAAGAGATCAACAGAAAGAGTCCGGAACCATCCGATGTGCGATCGGACGCACTAAAGGATCTTCTGGAGCAAGCGGCCATCTCAAAAGCGCATTGTACACTAATGGGTATGGTGATTGAGAGGATTTCATCCGCCGAAAGCGGGTTGCATGAAGCTTTTATGAGTCTGCTGAAAGGCTTTGAGGTACGTGAAATAGTGTATGTTTTTGACAGTACCGCACACGTTAGGTGTGCCCTATGCAGATAGTAGCCCCTGAGACTCTGGTTGCCGTCGAGGACGGCGGCAAACAAAGGATCATAGTCCCAAGTAATAATCAGGCCGCCTTCATGTGCAGGTGGCTGAAGGTCCGGTGGCTAGCCGGACTGGTGAGTTTGTCGAGCTGAAGCGGCAACTTCATGCGGCAGATGTCGACATCATGCTTGTCAACAAGCAGCTCGACGAGGCACAGGGTATGTGATTTCTCCGGTGATCAACACATAGTAAGAGGAGCATGATGCTAGTATCTTTAATATGTTGTGACTACAGATGGAGATGCCGCCATGGAGACCCTTCAGGTGGAAATTGCCCGAGCCAAGGAACAAGCCAGGAATAGTGATGTGGCCGCTCTAAAGGCGGCCGAAGAGCTGAGGGCCGAATAGGCTGCGCATTGCCAAAGAAAGGAAAAAATAGCCAAGATGGCCGTTGAGTTGAAAGATGCCGCCGACCGTTACCAGCTTCTTGAAAAAGAAAGCCGAGTGAAGGCAACGGACCTGGAGAAGGTCATGGTAGCAGCCAAGGAAGCCCACTCTAAAATCAGAGCGGCGAAGGAGGAGCTGCGTCAAGCTGGAGATTTCGCGGCTGGGAAGCCCTTTTTGTTGCAGATGAAGTTCTGAGATCCGAAGTATGCCCCTCTTGATCAACTATGGAGTTCTGCAGACGCATATGCATATGCTGATGCGGCCAAGTACTTCAAGGATCAAAAAGATCGTGAAGTGGAAAGGCTATTTTGGTCACAGTTCCATGTTCCAGTGCGTTCGCTCCTGTTGAATGAGCGAATGGCCGAGTCGGCCGAGCTCCATAGATTGTCCGGGCTTGCCATGAGGTCTGTTGTGGATCATCTGTGGTCGGAAGGGCCAAGGCCGAACAATTATTTTAGTTTAGTGCAACAGTTCCTTGGTGTTGTGCCGCACATCGACGCTATGGAGAGGTCGGCGTGCATAGAGGGTGCGCGTATGGAACTTGCCCGTGTCAAGACATATTGGGCAAAGATGGAGGCCACCGCTATTGCAACCCAGAGTTCGGTCATAGGCCGAGTATCTGCCGAGCACTACTTTGAAGAAGTCCTTGAAGGCGCTCGTTCAATACAGGCTCGGTGCTCGAAGAATATTATGTTCTAGTGACATGTATTCCCATTGTAAAAACAATGTTTTATTGAATTATAAAGGTTGTGTTTATACTTTTGCCTGAAAGTATTATGATGCCTCCTGTGCGGCCGTTTATGTATATATATGTATATAACCTGAAAGTTTGTAGTCATCGGCTTCAGCCCCCACGCATATAATGTGGGGGTGTTCGCAAAAAATGTGTATTCACACTTGATCCAATGTCTTGGTCCATTAAGGAGGTGGTAGCACAGCGAACGAGGCAATCGGACTGTATTGCTTTAACACTTTCACTTAGCCATAGAAGTTTGACGGTGGGACTACTATATAGCCCTTGGTACCTCCGCGCTCGTCCGAATACGGTGCGCATACGTACATGACCGGGAAACGGCCCTTCGTTAATGCGGAGGAATCTCGAAGATTCCGCTAAGTCATCAAGTGGTTGACCAGTCTCGCGCTTTATCATGACAGTCAGTTTTCGGCTTTCTCTACTGAGGTGCTCATCCGGATGAACCAGGGCACAATCACAGTAGTTCACCCGGTGCCGCCTTAACCGATAGAGCGGAACGTAAGGTAGCAAAACACGGGAGCCGGGCAAACCCAATATTTGACCAAAGACATGATTCAGAGCTGATGCATATAAGGCCAAACTCGTGACGCCGAACACTCCCTAAGGTATTCGGTCTTTATAACATATGTCGGGCTAAACAATGCCCTTAATAATAAACCCCGAGTGTCCAGGTACGTGCAATATTCTGACATGGCGAAATGCCAATAACGTCAGCATCCTTCTCGGTTGTATTGAGTATCTAGAGGATGTGAACAACAAGAGACAGTAAAAAAGGTTTACGCAGGGTCTTAATCTGAAAAGAAACCTTTGAGCGGGTCCCTGTTGCACGTCTGCGCCTGTGTCTCCGTTGTGTCGTGTCCTGGATGGGTGTAGCACGATTGTCATTTGTAAAAGAGAAGAACTTAGGTGAAATTGTCGTGCCAAAAAAATTAGTTATTCTCGATAAACCATTAAAATTCAAGATAAGTCAAGTTGAGCCGAACTAGCCCTGATTACACGCGGGAAGCCCCTGGTACCGTCTATGAGGTTTAACCATCAGACCAATCTCAGGTATATGTAGTGATGCGCCGGACTCATCTAACCGTGTTCGCGGTCTTGACGACCTGTCATTTATTCTGGTTGGTGAGGCCATCTAGTGCTCGGCTGTTAAAGCCGCCGCACGTTCTTTCGCGCGTAGAGAACGCTCAATATTTCCACTAACTGTGATGGTGCCATGTGGACCATGCATCTTAAGCTTAAGAGAAGCATAATTTGGTACCGCATTAAAACGAGCGAAAGTTGTTCTTCCGAGTAGTCTAACTTCATAATGGAGCAATGTCGAAGTCTAACTTCTCACTTCGGTAGTTGTCGGGTGAACCGAATACAACCTCTAGTATTAGAGAGCCCATGGAGCGGGCCTCTGGGCCTGGTATTACTCCCTTGAAGGTAGTATGACTGTGGCTGATTTTTGTCGGGTCTATCCCCATTTTGCGGACTGTGTCCTGATATATCAGATTTAGACCACTGCCGCCGTCCATAAGGACTCGTGTGAGATGGTATCCGTTTATTATTGGGTCTAACACCAAGGTTCATGTCGGATGCTTGTCGGGTGATCCCTGCGATCAAAAGTGATCGGGCAGGCCAACCAGGGGTTGAACTTAGGGGTGACGGGCTCTACGGCGCGTATGTCTCGAAGTGCATATTTGCTTCTCCTCTTCGTCACGTGGATCATGTTTACTGTTTTAACCTCTGGTGGGAATTTTTTCTGTCCTCTAGTGCTTTGCTGGCGAGGTTCATCCTCGTCTTCGCTTGGTGTCTACCTCCCCTTGTGTTCGGCGTTTAGCTTACCGACCTGCTTGAAGACCCAGCATTCTCTATCGGTGTGATTTGCAGGTTTATCGGGGGTTCCATGAATCTGACATAGTTTGTCTCGAATTTTGTTTAGTCTGGACAGTCCATCTCTGCTGCCTTTGAAAGGCTTTTTCCGCTGACCTGGTCGGGAGCCCTTGAATCCGGCCTTTACCGCCGTATTATCTAGGTTGTCTTCTTTATTTCGACGCTTGCTTTTACTGCGTCGTGGTTTTCCATTTCCCTCCCTGACTTCGGATGTGCCTAGGTCGCTGGCGCTACTGCGGGCCAGCCAGCTATCTTCGCCCGCGCAAAAGCGGGTCATGAGGCTTGTCAGGGCTGCGATTGTTCTCGGTTTTTCTTGGCCGAGGTGTCTGGCGAGCCATTCGTCTCGGACGCTGTGCTTGAAAGCTGCTAAGGCTTCGGCGTCCGGGCAGTCGACGATTTGGTTCTTCTTAGTAAGAAACATGTTCCAAAGCTTTCGGGTTGACTCTCCGGGCTGTTGAATTATATGACTTAAATCGTCTGCATCAGGAGGTCGGACATAGGTCCCTTGAAAATTAGCCCGAAAAGCATCCTCGAGCTCCTCCCAACTTCCAATTAAGTTTTCGGGGAGGCTTTTCAGCCAGTGCCGAGATGGTCCTTTAAGCTTCAGGGGTAAGTACTTGATGGCATGGAGATCGTCTCCGCGAGCCATATGGATATGGAGGATAAAGTCCTCAATCCAGACCCCAGGGTCTGTGGTCCCGTCGTACGCCTCTATGTTCACCGGTTTGAATCCTTCTGGAAATTCGTGGTCCAGCACCTCATCGGTGAAACATAGGGGGTGTGCGGCACCCCTGTATTTGGATATATCATGGCGTTCGGATGGTTGTAGTATTCGGTTTTGATTTTGTGCCGGAGCGCGCTTCCTAGATCCATAGATGGATCTGGTCATACTGGGTTTTTGGCACAAGTCCTCACGTAGATCATGTGTTGACTTATGTGTGGCCTTGTTAGCCGCTCTATCGCGGCCACAAGGTGGTTGATCCGGCTGGTTGGCCGTTTTATTTTTCGGCTGTGTGGGCTCTAAGGCCTCATCGTCGAATTCAGGTAATAGCTTGCGCTTTGGGTAGCTCTTTGTGTGGTAACTTCCACCACACTTTTCTTCGTTGTCGAGCACTTTGTTCCACCTACTGTTGAGCGTATTTTGTGCGGCCTTAAGCCTTTGCTTCTGCTTCTTCAGACTCCTCGCTATGGCAATAAGCCTTCTGCGGAGGTTCTCTTGTTCCAAGTGCCCTTCCGGGATGATGTGTGCATCTTCGTCCGGACTGTTTTCCTCCCCCGAGGGGGGTTGATGAGGTTTATCCTCGGCGTCGCCGTGTTCGGACATCAGATCCGTACTATGTTCGCCGTTTGCAGTTTCATCGTTCTCTGCTGCTGGGTCAATGTGGTCATCATTTCCTCTCGTCGACTGGAGTGTTATTTTCTCCTGCGCTGTTATCGCTGTTTTTGCTGAGGCGGGATTTTGAGCGGCGCCTATGCCGACGCTTTGCTTTCTTCTCGAGGGAGCTATTCTTCGCTGCATCATGCCGTTCTTCGTCATTGTTTTCTTTGGGTGTCCACCATGTATATGTCATGTGGTGAAGTGGCTGTCCAACGCCCTGTGGGCACTGGTTCATGTTCCTCTCCTGCATCATCGTCCATGCCGTCGATGTCTTCGGATTCGAAATCGAGCATTTCGGAATCATCGACAGAGGCTACTAAGTGGGTGGTGGGTGGGCAGCGAATTTCTTCGTCGTCCGCATCCCATTCTAGCCGGATATAGTCCGGCCAAGGATCTCCTGACAAGGAGAGAGACCTTAATGAATTTAGCATGTCGCCGAAAGGTGAGTGCTGAAAGATATCCGCGGAGGTGAACTCCATGATCGGAGCGCAATCGGATTCGATGGCCACGGACGCAGGTGGCTCAGAGTCCATGGCCGGAGACGAATCCAGTGGTTCGGCAACACGGCTCTCGTAAGGGGTGAAGTCAGTATCCGGCTCCATCGCCACTGAGAGTGCGGCCTCCATGGCGGGGTCTATCCACTCATCCCCGGATGGCGCAATTTGCTCCAGATTGAGGGCCGGTGTAGTTGCAGGTGTGATCTCCCGAACACTGTCCGACGGCAGAGTTACATCATGCTCATCGTGATTGTGCGGCGCACCTAACATGGGCTCGAATCCGCCGAAGATCAAGTCTCTGCGGATGTCGGCAGTGTAGTTTAAGTTTTCGAACCTGGCCTGATGGCCAGGGGCGTAGCTCTCGATCTGCTCCAGATGGCCAAGCGAGTTGGCCCACAGTGCGAAGCCGCCGAATACGAAGATTTGTCCAGGGAGGAAAACCTCACCCTGGACCGCATCGTTACCGATGATGGAAGGAGCCATCAAGCCTTATGGTGACGGCACAGTGGAACTCTCAATGAAAGCATCAATGTCGGTGTCAAAACCGACGGATCTCAGGTAGGGGGTCCCGAACTGTGCGTCTAAGGCAGATGGTAATAGGAGGCGGGGGACACGATGTTTACCCAGGTTCGGGCCCTCTCGATGGAGGTAATACCCTGCTTCCTGCTTGATTGATCTTGATGATATGAGTATTACAAGAGTTGATCTACCACGAGATCGTAGAGGCTAAACCCTAGAAGCTAGCCTATGGTATGATTGTTGTTGTCCTATGGACTAAACCCTCCAGTTTATATAGACACCGGAGGGGGCTAGGGTTACACAGAGTCGGTTACAAGGGAGGAGATCTGCATATCCGTATTGCCAAGCTTGCCTTCCACGCCAAGGAAAGTCCCATCCGGACACGGGACGAAGTCTTCAATCTTGTATCTTCATAGTCCAACAGTCCGGCCAAAGGATATAGTCCGGCTGTCCGGAGACCCCCTAATCCAGGACTCCCTCACTGAGCTTGGCGATGCCCAAGGCACCCCAAGGTAATATTCAAGGACAACCGAAAGCCTTAGCTTCGTCTTCGTTCATTTGTAACTTTACTTGGAGCTATATTTTTATTTACCACATGATATGTGTTTTGCTTGGAGCGTCATTTCATTTTATTTTGTTTTGCTTGCTGTTTGAATAAAATACCAAGATCTGAAATTATTAAATGTTAGAGAGTCTTCACATAGTTGCATAATTATTCGACTACTCATTGATCTTCACTTATATCTTTTGGAGTAGTTTGTCATTTGCTCTAGTGCTTCACTTATATCCTTTTAGAGCACGGCGGTGGTTTTATTTTGAAGAAATAGTTGAACTCTCGTGCTTCACTTATATTATTTTGAGAGTCTTTAGAACAGCATGGTAATTTGCTTTGGTTATGAAATTAGTCCTAATATGATGGGCATCCAAGAGGGATATAATAAAAACTTTCATATAGAGTGCATTGAATACTATGAGAAGTTTGATACTTGATAATTGTTTTGAGATATGAAGATGGTGATATTAGAGTCATGCTAGTTGAGTAGTTGTGAATTTGAGAAATACTTGTGTTGAAGTTTGTGATTCCCGTAGCATGCACGTATGGTGAACCGTTATGTGACGAAGTCGGAGCATGATTTGTTTATTGATTGTCTTCCTTATGAGTGGCGGTCGGGGACGAGCGATGGTCTTTTCCTACCAATCTATCCCCCTAGGAGCATGTGCGTAGTACTTTGTTTCGATAACTAATAGATTTTTGCAATAAGTATGTGAGTTCTTTATGACTAATGTTGAGTCCATGGATTATATGCACTCTCACCCTTCCACCATTGCTAGCCTCTCTAATACCGCGCAACTTTCGCCGGTACCATAAACCCACCATATATCTTCCTCAAAACAGCCACCATACCTAGCTATTACGGCATTTCCATAGCCATTCGGAGATATATTGCCATGCAACTTTCCACAGTTCCGTTTACTATGACACGCTCCATCATTGTCATATTGCTTTGCATGATCATGTAGTTAAAATTGTATTTGTGGCAAAGCCACCGTTCATAATTCTTTCATACATGTCACTCATGCATCATTGCACATCCCGGTACACCGCCGGGGGCATTCATATAAAGTCATCTTGTTCTAAGTATCAAGTTGTAATTCTTGAGTTGTGAGTAAATAAAAGTGTGATGATCATCATTATTAGAGCATTGTCCCAGTGAGGAAAGGATGATGGAGACTATGATTCCCCCACAAGTCGGGATGAGACTCCGGACGAAAAAAAGTAGGCCATAAAAAAGAGAAGGCCCCAAAAAACACAAAAAAATGAGAGAAAAAGAGAGAAGGAGCAATGCTACTATCCTTTCACTACAAAAAAATACACTTCCGTGATGATACGTGTTTGTCACAGTAGGTCGCTTTTTTTGTCATGCATGTACATCCATGACAAATTTATGACAGAATCAAGATAGTCATACTTGTGATGTCGTAGAAGTGTTCCATGACATTACCAAAATTATCATCATGGAAGTGTCCACTTCCATGACGATAAATCGCGCGTCACAGAAGTGCTTTCATCAAGGGTGACCGACACGTGGCATCCACCGTAACAGAACGTCGTTAAGCTATCGGGTCGGATTTTGGATCCGATAACCCGTTAAGAGCCCCGACCAATGGGGATTTTCCACGTGTAAAATCATCATTGGCTAGAGGAAACACGTGTCGGCTCATCGTCGGGACAGATGTCATCCACTCACTGGACAGAATGCGCCTATGATACGTCGACACGTGGCATGGCCCAACAAGTTTAAATGGGCCGGCCCACCTAAAGGCCCACAAGATTTTGCGGACCATAATGGGCCGGCCTAGCTAAAGGCCCACGAGATTTTGTGGACCATAATGGGCTGGCCCAGGTAAAGGCCCACAAGATTTTCATGTGCCATAATGGGCTGGCCCAGGTAAAGGCCCACAAAATTCTTGCGGATCATAATGGGCCGGCCCAGCTAAAGGCCCACGAGATTTCGCCGACATTAATGGGTCGGCCCAGCTGTAGGCCCACAAGATTTTGAGGACCCTAGTAGGCCGGCCCGTTAACTGGCTGCCATGTTTTGGGCCAAATGTCGGCCCATATTTGATCCGGTCTATTAATGTCCTGCCACGCTCCGGGCCTAATAGTGGCACATATGAGATCCGGCCCATTAAAAGCCTACCACGTTCTGGGCCAAATTACGGCCCAAATCAGGTTGGGCCCTTTAAGAGGTTTTGGGCCTAATTATGGCCCATATCGGATTCGGCCCGTCAACTGGACACTATGCTTTTGGGCCACTTGCTAAAGGCCCACTTAGTAATTCGGCCTGATATTAGTTTTGGCATGTTAAGGGCCCGTTTAACATTTCGGCCCTATATTAATTTCAGCCTGTTAAAAGCCTGTCATATAGTTGGGCCTAACTACGACCCGGTTTGCATCCGGCCTGCTCGCAGCCGATATCTGATTGGGCCAAACAAGGACTGAGACAATTTTTGGGCCTGTTAGAAGCCTGTGATTTGATTCGAACAATCATGGGCCGGGGTTCAGTTCGGGCTACTGCCGGCCCGTGAGCTGATTGGCACGTTTCAGGCCCAACCTACATCGTGATTGCATGACGGCCCGATTATGTACCATAATTTTACGGTTTGGCCGGTTTACTACGAAGACAGGATATATATATAGTAAAATAACTGCAGCATCATGAATAAGAAAAAACTATACTATACAATAAAGAAATTACGGCATATTACATCCACTAGGCATCAAAGTTCGCCACTATGATAATAAAGCACAAGCAGACAGCAGATTACATACATTGGGCATCAAAGATCGCCACCAGTGCAAATAAACACGCCGACAAAATAATATACAAAACCGACAGCACTTCAATAGAGTTCAAGAAAGGTTAGCCCTGTTGGGGAGCTGGAGCGCAAGCAGCTGAGCAAGATGATGAGACTGCGCTTGTTCAACACTTATATCTTCCTCACTCTGAAAGATAAACAAGCAGACAGATGACAGGTTTTGCACATAAAAGTATCAGTGCTGACAATTCATCACATTTCTTACTGACGAATAAAGTGACACACTTTAAATTTGCACTAACACAATATGGTATTGTTCAGGTCAAGACATGGCAGGAAATGACATTGTGAAGGAGTTGGCAGCTTCACGACACCACTGGATTACAAATCAAGAACACATAAGTATCAATGGTTAGTGTGCTGTCAATTTATACCATTTCAGACTGGCAAATAAAGAGACGGTCTAATAATAGTAGAATGATATGACATTGTTCATAGTTAAGACATTGCAGAATATGACATTGTGCTGTGGTGGGTAGGTTCACCACACCACTGGATTACGGATGAAGAACAGACGCATACATGCAGTGCAAAAGAAGATCACTTGCTCTGTATAGTTTAATTTACATGGTATGAAGAAGGAAGTTGGTTGTACAACTGAAAACTTAAATTGAGAAAGGACAAACTTTTGTTTATGAACTACATAATAAAATTTAAACAAGCAATTTGATGCAAACACCAAAAATAAACAGCTGTTGCAGTCATGCCTAACCAAATATATACAACAAAGTTTGAAGGCTTGAGATGGACAAACTTACATTATTGGTGAAGATAGGCTCTATAAAGGCCTTGTCCATGCTGATGGGGGGGCAATTCAAGAAGTTTACGACAGAATCTTCTTCAAAAGCATTGCCTTTATTCTACATTTTGTTAAGAGTAAATATAGATGTGATAATATACGAAAAAATGGAGAATATTTAAGATAAGATGAAGAGTGATGCTACATAACCAAGTAGCTATAAATGTAAGTGCAGCGATACAGGCAAAAGGTACAGCCAAGAGCAATGCACAACTAAACTTCTTCAGTACCAACCTTATGGTAAGAGTAAATATAGATCTGATGTGTAGAAAATGGAGGGCAAAGGAAAATAAGCTGCAGAGTGATGGTACATGAACAACTACCTGTCATTATAAGTACACTGATAAAGGACAGCATGTACTTACAAGAACAATGCAGAGCTAAAAAACATTGGCATTGGATATATTCTACACTAATGTAACCATTCATACAGATCAGATAATTTGGAGCGAAGAATTGATAAGCAAGCTATCATGCATACTGCTGTCACTTAATGAACCAGGTATGTATGCAAGTACAGTGATACAGGACAACGGGTACTAACAAGAGCAAAGCAGCGGGCAGCATATTTGCGATATCCTGTCGTTCTTGTCAAACCGGAATTCTTCTTCGAGCAGATTTCCTGCAAAAAAGATCCGTAAGGCACATGCGGAAAAGTAGAAGTTCAAATTGTCATGTGATTTCATAGACAGTACCTCATCCTGGGAACGAGACCAGTGCATAAAAAGGTTTTTCCATTCAATGTCTTCTAAATTTAGCACAGGAGACTTCACCGGAAATTCGTTTATAGACTTTCCATCAAAGAGTGATTTCCTCAGGTAACACTGATACTGCTGCAATGCTTCCTTGAAAAGCACAAGCAAGCTTTGCTCGTCATGACTATCCAGATTGACCCTCGCCTAGTTACAACAATGTAATGTAAATCATTCATGTGTTCAATCAGCAGAAAAGAGGAAAATAATAACCATGAATAATAGCACTTACACGTAAGTTGGGCAGGAAGATGTGAAAATGGTGTTTGTCTTCACAATAATCTTCCCATGATGGGAATATATGCACGTAGTCCCTAACAACATTGAAAGCATTGTCTTTTAAACTGGTAATAAATGGAATGGGGTTCCAATCTATAGGAATTGGCCGTCTCTGCAGTTGGGATAGGTCTTCGGTCAGTGGACTTGCTGTACTTTTTGCTGGAGTGGGATTTTTCTATGGTACAGCTAGTGCTATGGCAAATGAAATCGGTATACCTTTTGCTGGAGTACAGGTCCTATGTAGTGGGGCTAGTGGTGTGGCCAGTGAAGTATGGGTACAGTCTGCTGGAGTCAGTCCTACGTTTTGTGTCACTGGTTGTACAGCCAATATAAGTGGGGTGCTGTCTGATTTCTCCAGCACCACCACATTTTTCAAGGACTTTGCTGGTGCTCCTTCAGGTTCGGCAATCACCCTCTTCCTTTTTGATGTCTGATGCACAAGAACAGCATTTGAGTGGAAAAACATGGTATGATGACAGATGGAATATGTATTGATAATGGATGGGCATGGCATCTCGACATATATGATGAGTAAACTAAGCAGATGGCGGTGCAACAAAGTAGAAGAAATGCAAGACAACATATGCAAGATACCCGCAATCAATAAAACATTGCCAAATTAGAACAGGCACCTTGATGGGTGAACAGGACAGGCCATCTGCCTTTGACTCCTCGAGGTTAGAATAGTCATTAGGATGATATTCTGAACAAGAATCAACATGTGAGGAGCATATGAGTTTCATTGCATCCAGAATGGCACTCAATGCCTTGGTGCCAATTTTGTAAGTCATTGCAGTGTTTAGCTTCAAGAGTGGATTGCTGCTAGTGCGACACAAAGCAGCTACACAGATCATAGTGTAGATATAACGGGAAAACCTTAAGCATCAGAGTAAAATCAGCAAAGTGGAACTTGCTGGAATATATGTGCTAGTATTTCCGGTACGGCTAGAAAGGCTTCGAATACCAGCTCTCTTCAAGTGAAGGTGCGATACTGTTAATATCAATGTAACTCTCAAAGGCGACACAGCTCCCCACATTTCCTTGCTATTCTTATAGGATTCAAGTGGGCAGGCCACTACAAATCCTATTCCTATGTTTACAAGATCCTACGAATCAAAGAGGCTCAAAGTGTCCATCACAACCGACCGTATAGACCTCTACACTGCAAATGTCCCTGCTCATCTTCAGTACAAGGAACATACTGTACTACTATCATACTCCCTCCGTTCCAAAATATAAGTCTTGGTAGAGATTTCCACTATGGGTCACATACAGATGTATCCAGGTACATTTTAGAGTGTAGATTCACTCATTTTGCTCCATATGTAGTCCATGGTGGAATATATACAAAGACTTGTATTTAGGAACGGAGAGAGTACATATTAAAGAAGAACGAAAGAGGAACATGGTAAAGAAGAGCAAACAGATTTTGGATAATAAAATGTTGGTTGCGCAGTGCCCACACATGATGAACCAGAGCGCATTAAGAATGCAACTCCTAGCTGTCTCTCGACCATTTCAGGCGGTTGGATGAAGATCCTACGTCTCCTAACCCTTCTTCTTCCTCGTCTCTGATTCTTCCCATATAGAACACCGCACGGGCCGCCGGCCGGACCACCGGCCCCCACCGCATGTGTTCCTCCGCCACCCCCACCCCAACCCCCACCCGCGTCGAGTTTTCTTTGTTCGGCGAGGCCCCACAACCACCCGAGCCCCTTCGATCGCACCGGCGAACTCCGGCGAGCTCTGAAAAATTGACTGACCCAATTTTCAAATTTAGTCTACTGTGATTTAACTAGTGTGGAATATAAAAGGGGAAAACCATAAGCATTGCGAGTATGGTGTTGAGCGTGCCATGGAGGATCTGAAGGTGCAAACTGGACAAAGGCAACTTCACAACCAAGACAAGAAATTAGAGTAAAGAAGTGGCGATCTATTTTCTTGCTGCGATAAATAAGTTGAGCAGATACGAAAGAGTACCGCCTCTGGTGCGGCGCCGTGTATGCATCTACTGAGAATTTGACGGTGCTGTGGTAGCAATGGCTGTCGGCGGCGTGGAAGCAGATCTAGGAGGGTAGACGGTGGCGGCGGGGCGCGGTGGACGAGACGGTCGTAGGAGCGGCACCGGCAAGGTGGACGATGGCGGGGATGAAGCGAGAGGACGGGATGCAAGGATCCCGGTCCGAAGCCGTGGATGAGAGAGGTCGATCTCTTGTAACGGACGGCAGCGTCGGGGTATCAGCTCCGGCATGGTGGAGGAGGACGGCGGTGGATGGGGTGGCGGACGGTGGCGGACGGAGGAGGGTGGGGTGGAGAGGGTGTTTTGGCGCCCACGGAGTACGAATGGGGAAAAGGGAGGTAGAGAGGAAGGGGAAACCATGTATTCAGGGCGCGCTTGTCTCGAATGCGAGGAAATTTACAAACTTAGCCCCCGTTTCAAATTTCTACTACATCACAGCAACACTAGTCGGTCAGGGATAGGACGGTAATCTCGCATACACCGAATATTTGCCGACGAGAGTTTGTTTTTGACACCCACCGTGTATGAATATGAATCGGGGAGGGAGTCGATTTCGGCCGAGGACACACTGTGTTTTGGCGCCCACCATGTATGAATCCGGGTGAGAGGCAGTTACGTCACTTTTGGGTGAAATTACAAACCTACCCCTATCGAAATCTATAGAAATCCAGCATATACGCTTTGAGTGGCAGGGATAGGCAGCAGTGATTTCCATCTCGTAGATTTTGGTTCCGGGCAGTTACTGCGACTTTCCCCGCTTCGTTCAAATTTTGCAAAGTGCACGTTTACCGTGCCAACTCAATTCAAATCCCGTTTGTATTCTATTTTTTTGGGCAGGATCCATTTTCAATTGGAATTACATTCTATATACATCATTTTTTATATATACTTTCAAAAGCACAACACCATTTGTACATAAATATGGTTTACAAATGGCATGATCTCAGATTCATAAGGTTGTATCCATCAATTTGGATTTTCAAATATTTGAAACCACTTTATGTTGAAATCCAATGTATGCATTCCTCGCTAACTGTCTCCAATTAATGTGTGTTTCATGCTGGTTTTTTTTACTTCTCAAACATGTATAATGTGTTTCACACACGCAACATATACTGTAATCCCGTTTAGACATTAATTGCATATAAACCATGCATTGTTTGTAATTGAAGAATCTATGGATCACCAATATTGATAAACTATATAACATTACACATGTGCCCAAATTCAAATGAATATGCATGTTTGATACACCAATTTGCGTTATGATATTATCGATGTCGTTATCTCCAGTTTAAATATTTGAATCCCCTTTAATCCAGATATTCGTCTCATATAGCTATCACTCATGCTTATATAGGACTATCTCTCTGGACCTATACGCGTTCATCGTCTCTCAGGTATCTCTCGTGCTACCTGTAAGTTGATAATGATCTTTTATCTTCGTAACACACTGACTGTACTCTCTCCCTCGACCTTCATCACTCTATCTCTCTCTAAGTATATCTCGCTCCCTGCTATGTGTCTCTAACTATGATTCTCCATGTGGAATCTCTTTCTCTCACACAAACACAAAACTTTGTCTCCCGGGGTCTCATTTCTCTCTACTATTCCCATGTGTGCCAATCGCACACCCCTCATACAGAGATGTCTTTCGCTCCTTAGATATGAGAACCTACAACTCTTCCTCATTAATATCTCTTTCTCACACACAAACACAAACTCTGTCTCCCAAGGTCTCATATTTCTCCATTGTTCTCTTGTATGTCGCTCACACACACCCTCTCTCCCTAGAGATATCTTGCGTTCCCTCGTATGTCTCTCTAGCTATCACTCTCGTTGTGAAATATCTTTCTCTCTCGCAGACACAAAAATCCGTCTCTCTGGATCTCATTTCTCTCTGATATCTGTTTGTATGTGACTCACATGCACCCTCTCTCTATCTCTCTCACACCCACACACATAACCCGGCCTTCTAATCCACTCGACTCCTATCTCTAACGCACACTAGCTAGCATCCTTATCTTTCTATTTATTTGTTTCTCCATCAACCTTCTTTCTCGCCCTCACTCTTGATTCCTATCACGCACACTACATATGTTTCTCTCTACATGCAGTCAAGTGCCCTCTCACACACATATATAACTTCACCCTTTGAACCACACGATGGTCATCTCCAACACCCAAACTAGCGGATGTCCCTCTAGCTAGCATCTCCATCTCTGTATCTATCTGTAGTTTCTCCGTCAACATTTCTTTCTCGCACGGAGTCTTGCTTCCTATCACCCACACTATATATGTCTCTCCATACATATGCATTTATAGGTTGGTCTCTTTTGCACAATCGTTGCGCCTCACTCCCTCTGCTCGCCATAGATGCATGCTCCAGCCCACGCCACTATCTCTTAAAGACAAAAACACATGCTCAATTGTCGGGACTTCTTCCACGCATTCTCACATGCATGCTGTCATACCGATCCGTCTCTCCCATGTCGTTGATCTTATGACTTATGTCTTCTTTCTTTTATCTTGATCATGTGCGCGCACACACACACACATCCCACGTATACATGTATACCTCTCACACATGCACGTTCAAGGTCTCTATGTCTCCATACGTAGTTAATTACCCTCAATCCTAACGCCACATTGAATCGTTCTCCTCTTTTGTGCACATAACTTCCGCCTAGATGGGTAAAACACACACTCACACTTAACAATCTCCTTCTAACTACCCCCCCGCCTCTCACTCTTCCCCTATATCCCCGAAACCAATAAGACCATCCCTTAGTTTAATTCCCGCCTACATGCACCATCGATATATAGTAGTCTTCCTCGGTGTCTCTCGAACAAACACGTTCTCTCGAAGTCGACTCCTCTCATGCATATAGGTCCTAATGCGTTTTTCGAGGCTAACTTTGACCAAAAGTTAGAGCAATAATATATGACATGCAACTTACACAAAGCATAACTTCAATTTTGTATGTCAAAGGAGCTTCCAATAATATAATTTGCATAGTATACATCTGATGTGCTATTAATCTTGTCAATAGTCAAAGGCTGTCTTGAAAAACACATTAGGCCCTATATAGATGGAAGGAGGGAGTAGGTCCCATGCAAAAAATGAGAATAAAATTCAAACATCTGGGCATCGTGGCTCGGTCGATAACATTGAGAAACTTGGTTTTAAAATCATGAAACTTGGCATGGTGTCATGTCATGGTAGTACCATGTCGTGGTAAAAAAATTGGCCGAATAGGAACAAATTTTGGTATAAGCTTCTTGCAAATCGGAGCTTCTCTCAAGAAGGCTCGTGGTTCTGGGAGGGAACGTGTCACCTTTGTGTGCATAATTCAAATTTGAAATACAAGCACATTTTCCAGTGCACCAAAGTTGGTTGAAAAATCACATGTGTGTCCTCGGGTAAATTTCTAGGTTCCATGTAAGAAATGGGAATGAAATTCAAAATTCTGGGCGTCGTGGCTGGGTTGGAAACATTGAGAAACTTAGTTTTTTAATTCCTGTAAATCCAAAACACGCATGAAAATAATGAAACTTGGCTTGGTGCCATGACATGGCACCAACATGCTGTGGTAAATTTGCAGTCCGATTTGCGAAGGCGCACACATTAACAATCAACAAAGTCATTTTGGAAGAAGTGTTGTCACGTTACAATCGGAAACACAAGTATTATTGAAATCGTGGGCGTTCTACTTACTAGTACCATTTACGTGCCGCCACGCGTCCCCTTTTTGATTAGCTAGGACGCGACGTGCAGGGTAGCTATTTGAGTACGAGAGGCGTGCGATCAGACCCCTGCGCATGCTTATCGGGAGGAGAGCCCTTTGACCTCCATCTGCCGTCCACCTCTCTCCCAAGGTCTCCATTAATGTAAGATCTGACGGATCTTGATGTAAGAAAATCTAAAAGCACGGATCTTGATGTAAGATCCGACGGACCTATATAGCATCTACTATGACTTATAGCAAGACTGATGAATATATAAGGATGATTATTAATTTTTTTGATCAAAGAAGGGCTTGCCCCTTCCGATTTTCATTACTGAAAACCACCACAATTCACAAGAAGTTCAGCACAACTCCAGCCTAACACGAAGGACTAAAAGCTACCAGATTGAAATCGCAACATCCCAAGAGGCCAACAAAGGCCGAACATCCGTGATAGAACCCAACATTTCACAACCAACGACACAATCCACATCCTAAACCGATTATTACATCAAAAGAAACCAGGAAACTAGTCTCCGCGGCGAGCGGCAATGAGCTCTTTCGTGTCCTCAAGACGCTGCTTGAGAACATCCACGGATTCCTCCACCAGCCTTTGGCGCTTGTTGCGGAGCATGTCATTCTCGTCCATAAGTTTCTTCAACAAGGCACTAGTCTCCTCCTACAGGTCTGCACTTTGGACGATCTTCTCCCTCAGCAGGTCGCGCTTGGCCCGGAGCCTCTCATTGCCCTCCCTTAGTTGCCGGATGACGCCGGTAGCCTGTTCAAACGAGGCTATCATGTCATCCTGCAACCTCGCCGAGCGGGAGATCTGATCCGTCTGGCTATGGGCGATCGCATGCATGCGCCTGTAACAGTCGTCGCGTGCCCGCGAGAAATTTTCCCAGGCCGCCGCGGTGCGGCGGGACATCTCAACTGCATTCGTGGCGCGGCGGGACATCTCTACTGCTTCCACGGCACGACCGGACCAGTCTGCTGCATCGACAGCGCGGCGGGACCTCCGTGTTGCTTCAGCGGCACGGCGGGACCTCTGTGCTGCTACTTCCGCGCAGCGGGACATGTCGGCTGCTCTCGCAGCGAGGCGGGACATCTCTCGTGCTTCCGCTTCCATGCTCGCCTCTCCCTGGTGGCAATCTCTCGACCCAAAATTCACGCTGGCCATGGCAGACGCAAGGGAAGGATGCCGAATGACTTGTTTGTTTTTGTGGATGATGAGTTGAGGAGGAATGTGCAGTCATCTTGGCATACTAGTATTTATAACCGAGTACTAATACGCTCCTAAGTGGGAAACTGTTTAGGTTGTGATCGGTGTGAACAGGTTTGCAATTCAATATAGCGTGGAGTAATTTGGAATGTGACGAGATGCAAGCTCAAAATTTATTGACGGTTCTAGTTTCAAAGTGCGGCACTATTCCCGGATGGAGTACTTCTTTTTCTACTCCCTCCTTTCCGGTTTTATAGGGCTTATCTCAAAATTTTAGTTTTTCCATTTTATAAGGCTCAATTTGGTTGTCCCCAACACATGTTCAGATTCCAAGGTGCATTAAATCATTGCATGCAAGTATTAAGAGAAAATTGACCAATGCATGTACTTTATGCATGCATGCATTGCAATTAATGCATTGAACCTATCTCTCGGGACTTCTCACGCACCATCGTGCCACCCACAAAAACTTGTACTCTGAGTTTAGTAGTACATTATACAGGAAGACAAGAGGTGCACGCACGCACTCGTCCTCTCACACATGCGTCTATTTTTTCTCGAAAAGGAGGATGATGACCCCCGGCCTCTGCACCTGGGAGTCACACACGCAAATTATTGAAATATATCAAGTGAAGTGCTTTGATGTGTCGCGTCAACTCGTACATCAACGAGAAGTTTGATTATCCTCTCCCTCGCGGACTTAACTGCACATGCCTTTGGCTGTATGACAGGTTGGCCACACACCTGTAGGGCCCACCTGTCATACATGCAAAGTCAGGAGCGTCCCTCCCTCGCCCATGAGCGTGGTGGCTGGCAAGACTAGGAGAAGCTTTCGCTACACACTCTCCCTCCCGCACGCGGTGGACATGCAGCAGTTCAATCGGTGTCAGATGGCCAGAAGCGTACTGTAGTACTCCTCCAGTGCAGTAGTATTCCATCATTGTTCAACTTCCCGAAGAGGCGAAGAGCCAAGCGCAGCACGGACGCTCGTGTGGCAGTTTCATGTGTATAGTAGTCTAGGATAGTGTGTACCGTGCCTGTAAGCTTAAAACCGTTGGGGTCGGATCCATGCTATGTGGCCGTCTCGAAGTTTTTTAAAAAAAATAGTCTTCTAGCCCTACCCGAAAACTGCCGTGCATACTGCCCGGGAAAAGCCCCGCCCTCAACTTTTAACTACACGAAAACAGTTCGAGCTTGTTCATTCTATATAAATACAGTACTTACTGTATGTTTATTCACCCATGGGGTTGTTCAATGAATGGAGGGGCGGGGAGCACAAGTGAACAATACTGTAGTACTACTAGTAGTAAGTAGGAGTCGTACAGTAGTCACCTTAAATAGAGAGTTTCTTTTCTTTAATGCCACGTACACAAATTGAAACGCTTGTTGTGGAGAGAAAAAAAAGATAATCACTCCACTATATATGGACGCAGGGGCCTAAGCGCTTGCTTTACTAGGGTTGCTCTCTTCATTCTCTCATCCTCTCCAGATATAAACAAGACAGCGATAGCGACATTTTCTCTCTGGTCACAGATCCGGTCGGATCCCTTCGGCCGGTGTGTGTAGAGGACTAAAAGGTGCAGCGTTCACGCGGTCATCGCTGCCGAGGGAGGAAACCCACAGCTTCCGGAGGGGCCCGATCCTCTGCCCGTGCCGTTCTCTCCGACACATGGCCGGCTCGGGAGGTCCTCCGACCCTTCTTCCTCCCTGCCGTATTGTCCGCAGATCCGACCTGCCGCCGCCGACATCCCGGCGACCCTCAGGTATAAGTTCTTCGAAAGCGGCCTTGCTCTACTGCCCCAGCTCCCCACGTGTCTGCATGTGCATCTTTTTCTACTCCCATCAGCTCTTCCAAAGCCACCTAAATTTTTAGTATTATTAGAGGTAAAGCTACTTCATGCATTCGAATCTAGGGCTTTGTTCAAACAACAAAGAAAGGGGGAAAGTTGTAGCATGAATCTAGGACTTGATTCAAAGAGGAAATAATATGGTGAAAGTAGTAGAGACCGGATACCCAACCAGTCTCTTGGTCGAAAAGGGAAATAATGGGAAAATGCAGTACAAACTGGATAAGGAACAGATCTATTATTGGTTGAAAAAAGGATAGAAAGTGGCGCTGGTGGACAAGTCAATAGAGTATGTCCAGGATTAGATTTGCTGCCATCACATAGTAAAAGGTCTCCAGGATTAGATTTGCTGCCCTCACATAGTAAAAGGTCTCAGGATTAGATTTGCTGCCCTCACATAGTAAAAGGTCTCCAGGATTAGATTTGCTGCCCTCATATAGTAAAAGGTCTCCAGGATTAGATTTGCTGCCCTCACATAGTACAATGGCACTCCTGCTGTTTTCCCTAGTATGATAAGTAAGTTGCTCCTTTACGCTGCTGAGTGTCCTGGTGTCCCCACGGTCCCATGCCCTTAAACCAACTCTTTAGCTGTTGTTGATTTACTGTGTCTGGTAAACAAGCAATGCCACCATTAAAGTAATCCCATATTTGAGGAATCTCACTGTTGATCGTAATGCTTCTGGTAACATGAAGCATCGTTAACGTTTTAAAATTTCTATTTTCCTTGCGTGATTGCCATGAACATAATTAAGATGCTTCTTTTCATTTTGTGTATGTTTCGTATATTCTTATTGACCAGCAACTGTTTACTTTCTATCTTTTTGTGCAGATAGGGATATCCATTTCACCTTGTTGCTATTGTGACCTTTTGGTGAACTGCAGAAAACACTTTTTTTGGAATGAGTGTCTTGTGCAGTTCAACTAAAATGTCATGTGGGAAACATCTCTCAATTTTGGTGGAACTGCACAAAATGGTGATTGGAGTTTCCAAAATCTCCGTCAAGTTCTGCTGGTAATCTCGTGCAACATTTTATTAGCCTTTGCAAGATGGAGCCGTCACTGTCACCATAATGGCACTTTATTTTAGTGGAACTGCACAAAAGGATAAGAAAATTATAGTTGCACCTTACATGAGCCGGACAGCCAACCTTAATGTTCCTTAATTTTAGTGCAACTACTAAAGAAGAACCTGCCAGCTCACAAGAGCAAGTACTTCTTGCTAGCTGAATGATGCAATCTTTGCTTCATTTCAGGTGAACTGCAGAAAAAGGCGCATGAATTGAATCATGGAACTCCAGGCAGACCTCATCCAAGTAGAGCTGGAGGTTGAGTTCAAGGAGGCCGCTATTAAAGCGAAATCATGCTCTCCTGTCTCCTTGTTTGTGCTGTGCAAACATGATGTGCAAACAAGAATAGTCAACTACAGATGTTGTGACGGTCAAGAGCATTCGCCAAGTTCTTCGATTGTATGACATAGCTAGCCAAGATGGATTTAATCCCGATATTCACTTTATCAAAAGGCTCTAATGGGTTGGTTCTGAATCTTGCAAGCTGGGAATCAGTGAGATGTGTAGGCATCTTGGTTGTACTTATTATTTGGATCTTATTTGTTGGTTCTGAATCTTGCAAGCTGGGAATCAATGAGATGTGTAGACATCTTTGTTGTACTTATTATTTGGATCTTATTTGTTGGTTCTGAATCTTGCAAGCTGGGAAACACGGCATGATGATGCAGAGGACAACAACCATAACAAACAGTTCAAACTCGGCAGTGTTATCTTTTGTGAAAGTGTGAAAAATGTGATGATCGTGTGCGTCCTGATAATTCTAATTGTTGTGCATGTTGATCCTGTGGCACTGATAGAACGAGCGAATGCATTGCTTGTTTTAAGTACAAATTTCTATTAAAGCTAATTAAATTTAAGTAAAGTGACCACTAACTCCTGTTATTACAGTACCAATACAGACCCGCTCATGAACCGACGTGTGGCCGAGGGTGCATCTTCTGTCGGGCGTGCAGAGGACGAGGGAGGGGTAGTAACTGTTGTCGCCTGTACACACTCAGCTTACTGTTGAATCCAGTTCCCCAAGAGCTGAAAAACGAACTGTTGCCGCCGCCTACACACTCGTTCACTCGAAGAGACTCCAATGGCGATCCGAGGGGTGAGCCTGGTGGATATGGACTTCAGCAAGGAGTTCCCCTTTGAGTTCGGCGTTCAGTCCTATGGCTACACCAAGTTGAATGTGATGTACACCAACGATACGAACTTGGTGAAGCTCTGCCTCGCCTCAGTCCTATGGCTGCACCAGGTTCTGGAGCATTCGCCCGTTTCATCGGCAGCGCCGACTGCACCTTCGCTATGCTGGAGAGAAGGAAGAACGCGATGATTCGGCCATCTGGTGCAACAAGCTTGTCGACATCCAGAAGCAATACAAGATCATCAGCAGCGGGCAGGAGAAGGACTCTGTGGTTGACCTCGCTGAGACCATCATTGACCCCTGATACGCCAACATGAAAGAAGACGACCTGAACACGTGGGAGGTACCTCTGAATCTAGCCTACATAACCTACGTGGCCAAGGGCGCATACGCATGCTACGACATGTACATGCAGATCTTGGACATGAGGGCGTGTCTGCTTCCCGTAACCGACGAGTACACGGACAGCCGCAGCGTCATGGTCAAGCGTGCCAGGAAGGTCTAGATGTTGTACTTTATCTGTTTATAAGCACCTTTATCATGTGAGTCTTTCATGCATTATCCTATGTGTCGTAATTATCTGTTTTATCTGAAATATTTCTTTTAAGAACCCATTAACCTGATTGCTTTTTTAGTGGCAATTTGCTTATGTATGTAAACTAGTTCACTTGTCCGTAAAAAAAACTAGTTCACTCGGCTGCCGTGCTTTGAATCTCCTTCCTCCCAACATATTCCCCTCCTCAGGTGGACCCAGCAGGTCTCTGAATTTTCTCCCACTTTCTTTTTCGATGTAAACTGAGTTTTCTCCCAGTACTTTCCCCTAGAACCAACTCAACTGTCCCACGTCTAGCCTAAAAAATAATAATACCCCACGTACTATTAACTCATCAAATTAAAATGATATTTTATTTCGTAAGTTGAAAGTTCTTACAAAATAATAATAATAATTGTTTATATATAACTTGGCAAGTTAACTCCTAGTGATTGCGTACATAAGCTTGCAAAGATTTTACTGGCGTGCAATCATGTGTTTATGTTTTTATAACATTTCTCCATCTAGCCCAACATGATATTTTCACCCAGCCCAGCAAGTCCACGGCTTTCGAGAAAAATGCAAATGGGATTTAAATGGGCTGCATAGATGCTACATCATTGTTTCACCCAGCCCACCAAATGGACTAAAAAACAAATGGACTGACAGCTGGGTCCACGGCCACAGCCCAGTTTTTTTGTGATTTGCCAAGTAAGTCGCTTTGTCAGGCCTGTTGGGCTGCAAATCTTTCAAGACGAGGAGAGCTTTCATTCGGCTGGCCGAGAAAATGGCCCATCAGTAAGGAGAAATGGGTTGTACATTTTTAAAACACATCAATTAGTTTCAAATATCTTTTTTTCATTTCGAGATTTTAAATTACATTAATTTTTATGCATGGAGAATTTGTTGAATTTTATATTGATATACATTTATTTTTAAATCAGTTTGAATGTGAGTCGAAATTTCGGGATTAAAAACAGTTCGGACCGCACCGAAATATGCAAAATTTCGTATAATTTTTTAACCATGGCCACAATATGGGCTGTAATGCTAACAAAAAGAATACGGGCTCCAAAAAAACCTTAAGAATTTGCAAATGGGTTGTATGCTGTTTTCCACATATTTGAGGCTTTCCTAAAAAAAGGTTGACGCACAAGTAGTGACTGTTGGATGGCCATCCAACGGCCGTCGTGCTTCTTCAATCTCTGCCCTTCCTGCTCCAGCCGCTCAAACAGGGGTCGGCGTGACAGCCTGCTCCCTCCTCCCTGCGGCCGGCTCTGCTGCCGCGCAGGCCTCACCGCCCCGCCGTACTCCCATCGCTGGCCTAGCCATCCCTCTACTCACCCACACCTGCTATTATTCTCCGGCGACGACAGACGAACCAGTAAACCCTCGTACAGTCGTATTCCCCTCCGCGTGGGAAACAACTACCGAGTCTTCCCTGTCATGGTTCTAAGTCTGACAGTAATGTAGGGGGGTAGGTATGGAGAGGCAAGATCTTAGCTATGGAGAAGTTGTAAGCACGCGAGGTTTACGAGTTCAGGCCCTTCTCAGAGGAAGTAATAGCCCTACGTCTCGGAGCCCGGAGGCGGTCGACTGGATTATGCATGTATGAATTACAGGGGTGCGAACCCTTTACACTAAGGAGGGGGGTGGCTTATATAGAGTTCTCCGGACCCCTCCGGCCCTTAGTTATGCAAGGTTTTAAAAACATTAAGGTTGGGCGTTACTAGTAACGCCCCTAATAAAGTGCTATGATGACCATAAAGTCTACTTAATAACCGGCCGTTAGCATGCGGAGTGCCTTTAGGTCTCCTGGCCGTCGAGTGGTTTGGTCTTGCTCGAGTGATCGCTTCTTGGTCGAGTGTCTTCAAGTCTGTCGAGTGGAACACCTCCAAGTCGATTGAAAGGTGATTTCTTCTAGAGATGTCCTTGGGTAAGGCAGTTTGGACAGGTCCATGACCCTACCCTAGGTACATAGCTTCGTCATTAGCCCCCGAATGGATCGAGGTTTGAGTGGGGAAGGAGTTGAGAATTTTCCCGACTCATTTTTCATGCCATGAGCATATCTGGTTTCGGATCAATGAACCTGAGTGATGACAGCAACTTCCTTTTCAGTCGCCTTGATCCATTCTTAGCTTTTTGTCGAGTCAGTTTATTTACTTGAAAGGCTCCGAGTGACGGTGCGGAGGAGATCTTCGGTCTGACAAGTTGTTCTGCTGCCCGCAGATTTCGCGGGATCCGAATTTTGGGAAGCGCGCGGGACGGGGGAGGCCGCAGTAATCGGATGGGATAGAGCGGAGCCGCCTTGATCCCCGCGCCACCTTTTTCGCCACGTATCGCGCGCGTGATTGTTACGGGATTTGACAGGGCCGCCGGGGCCTACCAGTCAGCCACTCGGAAGCGGCCTCATATAAGGCGTCGGACCGGGGTCTCTTCGAATAGTGCGTCCCCATTATCTCTTCTCCTCTTCACGCTCCCTCGCCGCGCTCGCTCTCGCAACAGCGCCACCGCTCCGTACGTGTTTCGCCGGCGACGATGGGGAAGGAGAAGACGGCGGCTCTAGAGCGGGCGAAGAAGGCGACGGTGAGGTCGAAGGGGAAGGCGACCAGTCGGGGCGGATCCTCCTCGCGAACCGGCCTGCCGAAGGGCTGGATCCAGGGCGACTGGATCCGCTCAACGATCACCCAAGAAGACCTCGACGACCTAGCCGAAGGAGGGCTGATCCCCTATGAATCGGCGTGGCTTCCGGGGAAGGAATCCAAGCCGCAACCTCGGGAGAGTGAGCGCGTTCTCCTTGCCACCCACGTCGACCGTGGATTTTCCTTGCCTCCTCACCCTTTCTTTCGGGGATTTCTGAACTTCTTTGGCGCACAACTCCACCACTTCACTCCCAACACAATCGTTTATCTCGCCGCTTTTGTTTCTTTGTGTGAGAATTTCCTGGGTTGTCAGCCTCACTAGGGCCTTTTTCAAGCACATTTTCACTTGTCGCTCCCAGACGGTGAAAAAGGCTAATCCGAGTGACGACGGGACTCCAGTGATTCAGATGTGTGGGGGTCTTGGTGTCCAGATGAGAGGGAAAAGCTCCTTTCCGGCCATGATTCTTCCCGACTCAGTTCGCGGATGGCAGTCGACCTGGTTTTACTGCAAAGACCAGTCGACGCCAGGGCAGTCGACTGGCCTCCCTCCTTTCACCATGGACCGAGTGAGGAAACCATCCCCTTTGAAGGTGCTCCCGGAGGAGAAGGCGCAGGTGAGGGTGCTGGTAGAGCGAGTGGTCCAGCTTATCCGTGACGAGGTCACCGGTATGGATCTCTTGGAGGTCTTCCTTCAGTGGTGCATCCAGCCTCTTCAAGCCCGAGACCATCCGATGTGGATGTATTCAGGTCTTGAAGACTCCACTCGGATTCACCCGGAGGAGGTCGATGACGACACACTGGAGAAGTGGCTGTCGGGCATGACCGGGAACAAGGACAACCCCAGGGGAGCTAGGAGAGTTCCTCCATTCGACCAGTCTCATGTACCAGAGAAGGTCTGATTCTGAGCTTTTGTTTGTAATCTGAATTCACTCGCGCAGTTGCCTATACTGAGTCGACTGACTTTGTTCTTCCTGCTTTCTTTCAGGCCATTATTGAAATGTATTCAATGCCCAACGGAGAACAAGAGCAGGACCCGGAAGGAGAGGCGAGCGGCAGTGACAGTGGCAAATGGGATTCTGACGGTGGAGGGGACGAAGAAAGCGACGATCCAAGTGAGGAGGAAGAAGTCGAGTCGCCTCCTTGCAGGGAGAGGCGGTCCAAACTTGACCAAGAACGACTGAGCACCCGTGAAAAGGCAATTGCTCAAGCTGGTCAGTCTTCAAAGCATCCTCGGACCTCTTCGCCAACTCTGACTGAAAAAGCGTCAAAGCATCCCAAAGTCGCAGAGCCGAAGCTTAGGAAGGCGTTGCCGAAGATTAAGATTGACATCCCCATCGCTTCCGCGTGAGTGTCTCCCTTCATATTTACTCGACGCCCTGTGTTGTTTCTTTTTCTTATTTTAACCGGAAGAACTTTGGAACTGTCAGCGCTGCTACTTCCGGGACCTCAGCTTACAAGGACGATGATGAGGTGATGGAGGATGCGGTCACTTCTAATCTGGGTATGATTTCTGCCATACTGTCTTTATTTTGGTCGATTCAACTGCAATGTGTACCATTGGGTGATGTGATTTTGTCGATTGAACTTTGAACAGCCCCTAACATTATTGACCTCCCTAATGATGATGATGAAGAGCCTGAGAGGCCTTTGACGAGGAAAAATAGGCAAGCTCATGCGAGCGAGGTGCCATAATCGACGCCGAGGGCGGAGCCAGTCGTTCAGGACGCTGGCGATGCCAATCGGGGTTCTGTTACCTTCGTCATGCCATTGTCGAGTGCCTTGCCTTCCTCGTCGACTGCTCAGGCCCCTGTCGACCCGCCTTCAGTTTTTGCGACCCATCATGTCCCAGAGGACGAGGTGAATGCTGCCAGGGAAGCCATACGCCAGGCGGGCATTATGATGGAGAAGATGAAGATGGTGCGGGACGCCAGCCAAGCCGCCTACGATGTCAGCTCGGCTCTCCAGAGCAACGTTCAAGTTAGTTGGTCGCTGCTTGTTCTGTTAGGATATGCTATCTGAAGACTCTTTCCGAAAATCTTTGCATCTGTACACCCACTGGGTGCGTCAATTGAATTTTTGAACTAGTGGGGGCACGCTGAGTGCACCCACTGGGTGTAGTCCCCGAGACTACGGTGGACTGCTGGCAGTCGACCATAGTCTTTGTATTTTGTCGAGTGTAAACCGAACTCGTAGTTCGTCTCTTCCACTCGATCTGGTCGAGTGGGATCAGAACCGGTGGGGGCACACCAAGTACACCCACTGGGTGTAGTCCCTGAGACCGCGGTCGACTGCTGGCAGTCGACTGTGGTCTGAGTTCTACTTTCTCTCCCTTTTTTTACTCCCTGCACTCGACTCCGGCGGTCCGGTCGAGTGGGATCAGAACCGATGGGGGCACGCAAAGTGCACCCACTGGGTGTAGTCCCCGAGACTATGGTGGACTGCGGCAGTCGACCGTAGTCTTAGTACTTAATTTCTTTGTCGTTTTTCGCTGTAAAATAACTTTTCTCCTTTGATTTCAGAAATCTTGTGATCTTGGAGCTCGCTTTGCTGACTTGGAGAAACAGCAGATCCAACTGAACCTTGACTTGGAGCTGGCCAAGACAGAGCTGCAAAAGGTCAAGGACGGCGCCACTGGTAAGACGAGTTTGTCGACTGGTCTGTCTTAGGCTTGAGTACCCTTCCGCTCTTTCTGAATCAAGCATCGTTTCTTTGCAGAAAAACTGAGAGAAGCTCTGGCGAAGAAGGATCAGGATTTGGCTGCTGCTCGAAAGGAAGCTGACGACAGAACCGCTCTGGCTGAACAGAAACTGGCTTCGGTCGGCCAGTTGGAAGAAGAGAATACCAAGCTGAAATCTGCTCTGAACGAAGCCAACAAGGAGTGCTCGCGCTGGAAGAAGGAGAACCTCAACCTGGGTGAGAAGATGGAAGGCATCGCTCGCAGGAGGGACGATCTGGAGAGCTATCTGAGGAGCCTTGCCAAGAAGTTGTTCATCAAGCTTGAAGGTGCACATTTTGTTCCGACTGGTTTTTTTCTTGTGTCGACTCAGCGTACGAAAATTGACTTATCCTTGGATCGTGAATGCAGAGTTTTGTCAGAACTTCGAGGAGGAGACTGGGTGGATCGAACCAGGTTTGGATCCAATCAATTCTCCCGTGAAAGATGAAACCACCATGAATCTGCTCCGACTGGAATCCCGCATCGACGGTGCCATGGACTACCTGGGTCAACTGAAGGTCGCCATATCGCGGATCAACCCGGCACTTTGGCCAGAGGCCACGCTCCAAAATGATCTTGAGTCCCTGATGACTCGACTTAACGAAATCCCTGACCGAGTGCAGGAGTGGAAGAAGTCTTCTTCCCGGTGTGGCACTGATGTGGCTCTGTCTTTGGTTCGCGTCCATTGCAAGGAGGTGCGACAAGATAAGCTGCAGCAATCAAGGTCGCCAACACCCAGAAGCATGACTTCTGATCTTTTATGGAGACTTTCATCGCTGCAGCCACTCGGATCGCCGACGGCGTCGACTTAGACGAGTTCGTCGAGCCTGCTAGTCCTCCTCCCGCGGAGTGAACAAACTTTTATGCCTCACCTTAAATTTGCCTCGGAATGCCGAGTGGTTTTTGTAACCGTTAAACTCTTTCAGGTTGAATGCCTGAGCACTTCGATCTGTGGTTCGGAACCTCTAGGATTTACCTGAACTTGGTTTATCGTTGAATATCTTCATGAATCCCCTGCCGAGTGAACTCATTCTTCATTCGAGACAACTTTTGTATTTGTAGCGCAGCTCTGAAGGATAAGGTGGCAGTAGTCATGCACCTCATCGTCCTTGCGGAGTGGGATGGAGCGCACGTTGTATTTGTGGTGAAGCTCTCCAGGGGAAGGCGGCAGTCGACCCGCACCTCGTTACTGCAGAGCGGGATGGAGCGCACATTGTATTTGTGGCGAAGCTCCCCCGGAGAAGGTGGCAGTCGACCTGCACCTCGTCGTCCTTGAGGATTGAGATGTGTTTCGTACTTAGGCGAGTACTGGACTGCAGCTAAGCTCCCGAGTGGGAGGTTTGCTCTCCACTCGGTAGGATTTTTTCAAACTTAGGCGAGTGCCGGACTGTAGCTAAGTCTCCGAGTGAGAAAACTTAGGCGAGTACTGGACTACAGCTAAGCCCCCGAGTGGGAGGATTGCTCTCCACTCGGTAGGATTTTTTCAAACTCAGGCGAGTGCCGGACTGCAGCTAAGTCTCCGAACGAGAAAACTTAGGCGAGTACTGGACCGCAGCTAAGCCCCCGAGTGGGAGGATTGCTCTCCACTCGGTAGGATTTTTTCAAACTTAGGCGAGTGCCGGACTGCAGCTAAGTCTCCGAGTGAGAAAACTTAGGCGAGTACTGGACTGCAGCTAAGCCCCCGAGTGGGAGGATTGCTCTCCACTCGGTAGGATTTTTTCAAACTTAGGCGAGTGCCGGACTGTAGCTAAGTCTCCGAGTGAGAAAACTTAGGCGAGTACTGGACTACAGCTAAGCCCCCGAGTGGGAGGATTGCTCTCCACTCGGTAGGATTTTTTTAAACTTAGGCGAGTGCCGGACTGCAGTTAAGTCTCCGAGTGAGAAAACTTAGGCGAGTACTGGACTGCAGCTAAGCCCCCGAGTGGGAGGATTGCTCTCCACTTGGTAGGCTTTTTTCGAACTTAGGCGAGTGCCGGACTGCGGCTAAGTCTCCGAGTGAGAGAACTTAGGCGAGTGCTGGACTGCAGCTAAGCCCCCGAGTGGGAGGATTGCTCTCCACTCGGTAGGATTTTTAAATACTTAGGCGAAACGGGTTCGCAGCTAAGCCCCCGAGTGGGAGGCTGGCTCACCACTTGGTAGGAAATTATTTTTACAAACTTAGGCGAAGCGGATTCGCGGCTAAGCCACCCACTGGGGGATTTCTTACGCAAACAAAAACAATAAAAATCACTGGGAAAATTATAACGCTCTTGTCTTTGATAAATAAACTACAGGAGTTTTTTCTTATTACATCTCATCCGAGTGAGAATTCAAATATAAAAGGGGCGGAGTAGCTCCGCATTCCAGGCTCGTGGCTCATCAATCTGGCGATCGACATTGTAGAGGTGGTACGCTCCATTGTGGAGGACTCTGGTGACTATGAAGGGACCTTCCCAAGTAGGAGCGAGTTTGTGTGGTTTTTGCTGATCCACGCGGAGGACTAAGTCTCCTTCTTGGAAGGCTCGACTCTTCACATTTCTGGCATGGAATCGACGCAAGTCTTGCTGATAGATGGTCGATCGGACCATGGCCATTTCTCTTTCTTCTTCCAGGAGGTCGACTGCATCCTGCCGGGCTTGTTCTGCTTCATCTTCAGAGTAGAGCTCGACTTGAGGGGTGTTGTGAAGCATGTCACTCGGCTAGACTGCTTCGGCTCCATAGACCAGAAAGAATGGGGTTCTTCCAGTCGATCGGTTCGGGGTCGTCCTCAATCCCCAAAGAACTGATGGAAGCTCGTCGACCCACGCACCTGCAGCGTGCTTGAGATCGCGCATCAATCAAGGTTTCAGTCCTTTGAGAATTAGGCCGTTTGCTCTTTCCGCTTGTCCATTCGACTAAGGGTGAGCGATCGAAGCATAGTCGACTCGTGTGCCCTGAGAGGCGCAAAAGGCCCTAAATTTGTCAGAATCAAAGTTTGACCCATTGTTAGTGATGATGCTGTGCGGAACTCCATATCTGAATATCAACTCTCTGATGAAACTGACAGCAGTGCAAGCATCAAGATTCTTGATAGGCTTGGCTTCAATCCATTTGGTGAACTTGTCGACTGCTACTAACACATGAGTGAAGCCGCTCCTGCCCGTTTTCAGTGGTCCAACCATGTCCAGCCCCCAAACAGCGAAGGGCCAGACGAGTGGAATGGTTTTCAGAGCTGACACGGGCTTGTGCGACATATTGGAGTAATACTGACATCCTTCACATTTGTCGACTATCTCTTTTGCCATTTCATTGGCCCTTGGCCAGTAGAATCCCACTCGGTATGCTTTAGCCACAATGGTCCGAGAGGACGCATGATGACCACAGGTCCCCGAGTGGATATCATCAAGGATCATCTGACCTTCTTCTGGTGTTATACACTTCTGACTGACTCCAGTCCCACTCTCTCTATACAACTATACCTTTATGACTGTAAAGCCTTGGATCGACGGACGATCTGTCGAGCCTCTTCTTCGTCCTCTGCGAGTTCTTTCCTTAGGATGTACGCGATGTATGGTACTGTCCAGTCGGGAGTGATGACCAAGACTTCCATGATCAGGTCGACCAGAGCTGGAACTTCAACTTCAGTCGGATCCGTGGCACTTTTTGGCTGCGGGGCCTCTTCAGTGAAGGGATCCTCCTGAACTGATGGTGTGTGGATGTGTTCCAAAAACACATTGCTGGGAATGGCTTCTCTTTTGGAACCTATTTTTGCCAAATCATCAGTTGCTTGATTTTTCAGTCGGGGTATGTGATGAAGCTCTAACCCCTCGAATTTCTTCTCCAGCTTTCTCACTGCATTGCAATAACCAGTCATGGCTGGACTTCTGACGTCACATTCCTTCATCACCTGATTAACCACCAAATCTGAGTCGCCGTAGACCATGAGGTGACGGACGCCGAGTGAAATGGCCATGCGCAACCCATATAAAAGTGCTTCATATTCCGCCTCATTATTGGAGGAATCAAAGTGGATTTGAAGAACATATCTGAGCTTATCTCCTCGGGGGGAGACCAACACCACCCCGGCACCAGAACCATTCAGCATTTTAGAACCGTCGAAGAACATGGTCCAATGCTCCGAGTGAACCTGAGTCGGCAGTTGTTGTTCAATCCACTCGGCGATGAAATCTGCTATTGCCTGGGACTTGATAGCCTTCTTTGCCTCAAACTTGATATCTAGAGGAAGGAGTTCAATCGCCCATTTTGCCACTTGACCAGTTGCATCTCTGTTATGCAGGATCTCTGACAATGGAGCGTCGCTGACGACTGTAATGGAATGATCAGAGAAGTAGTGAGCAACTTTCTTTGTGGTCATATAAATCCCATATACAAGCTTCTGATAATGAGGATATCTTTCCTTCGACGGGGTCAAAACTTCAGAAATATAATATACTGGGCGCTGAACTTTGAAGGCTTTTCCTTCTTCTTCCCGCTCGACCGTAAGTACCATACTGACGACTTGTCCCGTGGCTGCGATGTAAAGCAACAAAGGCTCCTTGCTGATTGGGGCAGCAAGCACCGGCTGGGTGGAGAGCAGAGCTTTGAGCTCTGCAAACGCTGCATCAGCTTCGGGAGTCCACTCGAACTTGTCGGACTTCTTCATCAATCGGTAAAGAGGCAATGCCTTTTCACCGAGACGAGATATGAATCGACTTAAAGCGGCCAAGCAACTAGTAAGCTTCTGGACGTCGTGCACTCGCACAGGACTTTTCATTCGGAGTATAGTACCGACTTTTTCTGGATTGGCGTCAATTCCCTGTTCGGAAACGAGAAAACCGAGTAATTTTCCGCCAGGAACTCCGAATGTGCACTTCGATGGATTAAGCTTGATATCGTACCTCCTGAGGTTGGCAAAGGTTTCAGCAAGGTCAGCCAGCAGGTCGGAACCCTTCCGTGACTTGACCACAATGTCATCCATGTATGCTTCCACATTCCGACTGATTTGAGTGAGCAAACACTTCTAATCATCCTCATGAATGTGGCTCCGGCATTCTTGAGGCCGAACGGCATGGTAACATAACAGAAGCACCCGAATGGAGTGATGAAAGCTGTTTTGATCTCGTCAGGTCCATACAGACGGATCTGATGGTACCCGGAATAGGAGTCTAAAAAAGATAGTCGCTCACATCCAGCAGTCGAGTCGACTATCTGATCGATGCAGGGGAGAGGAAAATGATCTTTCGGGCAGGCTCGATTGATATGTTTAAAGTCAATGCACATGCGAAGTGACTTGTCCTTCTTGGGGACCATGACAACATTGGCGAGCCACTCGGAGTGGTAGATTTCTCGGATGAACTCCGCTGCTAAGAGCCGAGCCACCTCCTCGCCAATAGCCTTTCTCTTCTGGACGGCGGACCATCGGAGATGTTCCTTGACAGGTTTTACTTTTGAGTCGACTCTTAGGCAGTGCTCAGCCAGCTCCCTGGGAACACCCGGCATGTCAGAAGGCTTCCATGCGAAAATGTCCCAGTTCTCACGGAGGAACTGGATGAGCGCTTCTTCCTATTTGGAGTCGAGTGTTGTTGAGATATGAGTTGGAGCAGCGCTGGGATCGGTCGGGTGGATGTGAGCTGTCTTTGTTTCGCCAGATGACTGAAAAGCTGATTCTGTAGCGGGCTTCTTGGCTCGCAACAAATCACTCGGGTCTGTAGTCTTTTGGTATTCCTACACCTCCACCACTGCCATCTGAGCATCAGCGATCTTTGAACCTTTCTGAAAACATTCTTCCGCTTTATTCTGATTGCCCGTAATAGTGATCACACCTTTGGGGCCAGGCATCTTCAATTTGAGATACACATAACATGGTCGGGCCATGAAGCGTGCATAAGTCGGCCTGCCCAAAATAGCGCGATAGGCACTCTGGAAGTCTACAACTTCAAACGTCAACTTTTCTTTGCGGTAATTCTTGGAATCACCGAAAACCACATCAAGAGCAATCTGGCCAAGTGATTTAGCCTTCTTCCCAGGAATGACTCCATGGAAACTCATGTTGCTGGTACTGAGTCTGGACATCGGAATGCCCATCCCTTTCAACGTCTCAGCATATAATATGTTCAAACCACTGCCACCATCCATCAAGACTTTGGTCAGTCGAGTGCCTTCAACAACTGGGTCGACCACCAAAGCTTGCCTCCCAGGGGTGGCAATGTGCGTTGGGTGATCGGACCGGTCGAATGTTATGGCAGTCTGAGACCACTTCAGATAACTGGGTATCGCCGGAGCAACCATATTCACCTCTCGGTTGATAACTTTCAGTCGACTTTTGCTTTCAACATCAGCAAAAATCATCAGGGTGGAATTGACCTGGGGGTATCCATCGTCACTATCTTCCTTGTCCTCAACCTTGTCCGACTCCTTTTCCTTATCCTTGGGCTGCTTGCCCTGGAACTGCTGGATCAAGAGTCGACACTGTCGAGTGGTATGTTTCGGGTAAATGAAGTTACCCTCTTCATATTTCTTGGTGTGGACGAGACATGGTAAATCCAACACATCATTTCCGTCCTGGTCTTTAACTTTCTTGGGGTTCCAAGGTCCTTTGGGTTTCCCTTTAAACTTTCCTTGGGTTACGGCCAAGGCTTCCCTAGGAGCAGCTGGCTCGGCTTTCCGCTTCTGTTTCCAATTGGAATTTCCTCCGGTTTCTTGAGCGACTGACTTGAGCTTGCCACTCCTGAGTCGATCCTCATCTTCACCATTAGCGTACTTGGTGGCAATCTCCATCATCCGATTCAGAGACATATCTCCGGTCCGACCGAATATCAGATTCAGTTCTCTGTACTTGATGCCTTCTTTGAAGGCACAGACTGCTTGGTGGTTAGGCACGTTCTCTACCGTGTGATGTAACGTGATCCATCTCTGGATGTAATCCCTCAAAGTTTCATTCGGCTTCTGCACGCAAGACCGCAGTTCCGTCAGCCCTGCCGGTCGCTTGCATGTTCCTTCAAATGTGGTGACAAACACTCGGGCGAGATCTTCCCAAGTGTAAATGCTGCTAGGTGCTAACTGGTTCAGCCACACTCTGGCCGAGCCCTCCAACATGAGAGGCAGGTGCTTCATGGCCACTTCATCATTGCCGCCGCCAATCTGGACGGCCACTCGGTAGTCTTCAAGCCAAGTATCGGGCTTGGACTCTCCAGTGAACTTGCTGACTCCAGCCGCCAACCTGAAGTTGGGAGGAATCACAGCGGCCCTGATGGCTCTACTAAAGCACTCTGGCCCCGAAACATGTGCTCTGCTGCTGGTAGGTGCGTCTCTGTCGTGACCTTCTCGATGAGCTCTGTTCCTGTTGACCAAACCTTGAATGAGAATGGATCTCGCGTCAAAGCCTGGCTCCCTGGAGTCGACTGGAATCCTTCGCCCAACATTACGAGGGCGCCTGTCATCCTACTGTCGAGGCGCATACGACCCGCTCCTCGGGGGAGGGGTGGGCACTCGACGTTGATCATCACAATCGAATCGGTGATCATATTGCTCACGGTTCCCGTACTGATTACACCGGTCCCCACGTCCCTCACGCCTCGGGGGCGATCTTGGGCTATGAGCTGACTGGACCGTGTCTGCAGCAACGGATCTGCTGTGAATCCTGTTCCACGACTGAGAAACAGCGGAATTCTGGTCTCCTGCTGCCCGGAGTAATGCTCTGATCTACAGCAAGCCTCTGCCAGCCTCCGATTGGGAAGGCTGAATCGACTCTGATATACGGGCTACAGCTGCTAAATTCTGAATTAGAGTTCGATATACCTACGGGGGCGGGAAGAGCTGACGTCGACTGGATTCGGGAACCCGTTGTCGCGCATGCTCGTCGAGTGCTCGCTGGAGGTTCTCCAGTCGAGTGCGCTCGGCCAAGTTTGCCAGGCGCGCGTCCTCCAAGGCACGAGCCTCAGGGGTTTCTCCGACGATAGGAGTGTGCAGCGCATCCATGTTCCGGCGATGAAGTTCTTCTCTCTGCAGCGACGTGAGAGGCTCAGGGAGATATTCCTCATGGGGACGCAACGGGTCGCCTCCACCCGCGCCTCTGTCGGTGCGGGGAAAACCGGGAGGACTGGTCGGTCCATCGACCATCAGAACCTCCGCCGCCGGATCACTGCTGTCACACTCGGATGCGGTCTCTGAAGAGCCAGTCAACAGATCGAACAGGCCGTAGAGGGATTCATCGGGCTCGATCGCCGCAACTTGAGGGGTGGCCGACTGGCGTGCCACCGCGTGTCTCACCCACCGCTGAATTCTCGACCGACCAGAGCGCTTGCGCCGGCAGGAAACAGGGAGGGAGGACAGCACAGGAGCCGACCGATAGTGGGTCGACTACCGCAAAAGGACGCCGCGGATGCACGCGCGAAAGTGCGTCGCCCCGCGGACAGGGAGCGCGTCCATGTCGAGCGGAGCCTCCTGAAGCCAAGCGGAGTCGTCGGCGATGAACGTGAGCGCGCCGAGACGGATCTCGCGGCCCTCCACCAAAACTCCGCCGGAAACCATGATGATTCGGATCGGAAAAGATCGCAACTCCTCCAACAAATCGCTAAAACACCTGCCCCACGGTGGGCGCCAACTATCGTGGTTCTAAGTCTGATAGTAATGTAGGGGGGTAGGTATGGAGAGGCAAGATCTTAGCTATGGAGAAGTTGTAAGCACGCGAGGTTTACGAGTTCAGGCCCTTCTCAGAGGAAGTAATAGCCCTACGTCTCGGAGCCCGGAGGCGGTCGACTGGATTATGCGTGTATGAATTACAGGGGTGCGAACCCTTTACACTAAGGAGGGGGTGGCTTATATAGAGTTCGCCGGACCCCTCCGGCCCTCAGTTATGCAGGGTTTTAAATACATTAAGGTTGGGCGTTACTGGTAATGCCCCTAATAAAGTGCTATGATGACCATAAAGGCTACTTAATAACCGGTCGTTAGCATGCAGAGTGCCTTTAGGTCTCCTGGCCGTCGAGTGGTTTGGTCTTGGTCGAGTGATCGCTTCTTGGTCGAGTGTCTTCGAGTCTGTCGAGTGGAACACCTCCAAGTCGATTGAAAGGTGATTTCTTCTAGAGATGTCCTTGGGTAGGGCAGTTTGGACAGGTCCATGACCCTACCCTAGGTACATAGCTTTGCCATTCCCTGCCTCCGTGTTGTTCCCTTCCTAGGCCTCGCCGTCATCCACCGCCCTGGTGCTCTCGGCACGGCCTGGTCAACGTGGTCAACGACTGACATGCATCTGAAGTGGACTTTACGTGGAGAGGCCGACAGCTGGGTCCACGGCCGCACGCAAGGAAATGCCTCCTTATTACGCGCAAAATAATGATTCCTCCACCTGACATCAGGGACCCACCGAAAGGGCCTCTGTATTTCGCGAAAAAATGTTACCGCCGCTGATAGCTCGGACCCACCAGCTATATCTTCACACGCAAGGAAGTGCCTCCTTATTACGCACAAAAAAATGAATACTCCCCCTGTTAGCTGGGACCCAGTATAGTGGCAGGCTGACTTGTGGGCCTACTAAGTTGACGGGGACGGAGGGCTTTGTCAACTTAGTCAATATGCACGATTCTACCTGCAGTGACCGTATGATGTCCATCCAACAGCCGTAGTGCTTCTTCAACCTCTGGTCTTCTTGCTCCAGCCGCCCAAACCAGCGCCGGTCGTGCCTCGTGCTCCTGCCTCCCGTGGCCGGCTGCGATGCGGCGGGGGCCTCACCGCCCCTACTACTCCCACCGCTGGCCAGGCCATCCCTCTACTCACCCACACCCCCTGTTATTCTGCGCCGATAGCAGCCTCACACCGCAGCAAACCAGTGAACCCTCGTACTCCTCTACGCGTGGGCATCCACTACCGCGTCTTCCCCGGCTCCGCGTCGTCCCCTTCCTAGGCCTCGCTTTCGTCCACTGCCCTGGTGCTCTCGGCGCGGCATGGTCAACGTGGTCAAGGAACGGCTTCCATCGGACATGGACTGTACGCGGAGAGGCTGACAGCTGGGTCCATGCCGCAGCAAGGAAGTGCCTCCTTATTACGTGCAAAATAATTATTCCTCCACCTGACAGCGGGACCCGCCAGACGGGCCACCGTATTTCATGAAAAAAACTATCCCCCTGATTGCTGGGACCCACCAGCTACATCTTCGCACGCAAGGAAGTGCGTCCGGGCAAAAAAACAAAACGATTCGTCCCCTGACTACTGGGACCGACCAGCTACATCTTCGCAGGCAAGGAAGTGCCTGATAGTCGGGACCCACCTGGTCGAAGCGTACATAGCGTTGTCATTCTGGTCGCGAACGTGTACGTACATACTGGTCGATGTAGAGGCGCGCACGTGTCGTAGTAGAGGCGTGCACGTAGCATTTACACGTACGTACAGCGGCCAGGGTGCAAGAAAGAAAATATGGCCCCGTATGTGTACATACGGGCGGGGTCTCGAACGCCTACTCGCGCATACGTACGGCGACGGCTCGTGTACATGGCTAGGTCGGAACGGAGAAATAGCGTCGTCGTGTTCATGGGGAGGCAACGGAATGCGTCGTGTTCATGGGGAGGCAACGGAATGCGTTGTGTTCATCAGGAGGGCTTGGACGGAACAGGTGATGGAAACGAGGCCTGGCGTACCGCAGAACGGAGGAAACGGCCTTGTGTTTGACCGGTCACATTTGAAACGGGATCCTGTTCATCGGGAGGGGTCTGGCATACCGCAAAACGGAGGAAACAGACCCCCTACGGTCGGAACGGGGGTCCTGTTGATCGGGAGGGGTGTGGCGTACCGCAAAACGGACGAAACGGACTTGTGTTGGAGCGCTACGGTCGAAACGGGGGTCCTGTTCATCGGGAGGGGTGTGGCATACCGCAAAACGGGACTCCACGGGATACTGTTCATCTCCACCGTCGACCCCCTCCAGCCTCCATGAGCTACTGTTCATCCAGCCTCCACGGGCTCCTGTTCATCCAGCCTCCACCGCGCGCTACTCCACCGGCTACTATTCAACCACCCCTCCATCGTCTACTGTTCATCCAGCCCTCCACACCACGGGGTCTTGTTCAACCACCCCTCCACGGGCATCCCTCCACCATCTACTGTTCATCTAGCCCTCCACACCACGGGGTCCTGTTCAACCACCCCTCCACTGTCTACTGTTCATCCAGCCCTCCACACCACGGGGTCCTGTTCATCCACCCCTCCACGGGCACCCCTCCACCGTCTAATGTTCATCCAGCCCTCCACCACACCACGGGGTCCTGTTCATCCAGAGGCAACGCCACTGCTCACTATTCATCCAACCCCCCCCCTCGCAACGCTCACTGTTCATCCCATCGATCGGCTTCAGTTAGCAGCAGTAGCGAAGGAATCGCTCGATCGGGTTCAGTTAACAGCCATCGATCGATCGCTCGGGTTCAGTAACGCGTAGCCTGCAGTGCAATCACTCGGGTTCAGTTAGAGCCCAATGCCTCGCTCGGGTTTAGTTAGAGCCAACGCCTCACACACACGCGCGTACGTGTACGAGAGAAACGCGCATCGCTCGGCCCCCGACCTCCCACCATAACCGGGAACTCCCCGAAATTTTCCTCCCCCTTGCTTCTACCACGGTTTTTTCCGTCATGGATGGCCCAAAGAATGTCATGCAGCTGCGTCTCCGGCCCGCCCAGGACGAAAAGCCCATTTTCTGTCATGATTTTTTGTCATATAAGTAGGAGCCCACCACATCTATCATGATACCGGGTTTTGTCACAATTATCGTCATAGAAGTGTCATATGTATGACAGGAAAAAAATTCGTTCGGCCCAAAATGTCACAGATGTGTCTTTTTTGTAGTGTTTTACCAAACTTGTGCTTCAAAGTAGCACCATGATCTTCATGATAGAGAGTCTCCTATGATATCACTTTCATATACTAGTGGGAATTTTTCATTATAGAACTTGGCTTGTATATTCCAATGATGGGCTTCCCCCAAATGCCCTTGGTCTTCGTGAGCAAGCGAGTTGGATGCACACCCACTTAGTTCCTTTTGTTTAGCTTTCATATACTTATAGCTCTAGTGCATCCATTGCATGGCAATCCCTACTCACTCACATTGATATCTATTAATGGGCATCTCCATAGCCCGTTAATACGCCAAGTTGATGTGAGACTATCTTCTCCCTTTTTGTCTTCTGCACAACCACCATTCTATTCCATATATAGTGCTACGTCCATGGCTCACGCTCATGTATTGCGTGAAGATTGAAAAAGTTTGAGAACACCAAAAGTATGAAACAATTGCTTGGCTTGTCATCGGGGTTGTGCATGATTTAAATATTTTGCGTGATGAAGATAGAGCATAGCCAGACTATATGATTTTGTAGGGATAGCTTTCTTTGGCCATGTTATTTTGAGAAGGCATGATTACTTTGTTAGTATGCTTGAAGTATTATTTTTTATGTCAATATTAAACTTTTGTCTTGAATCTTATGGACCTGGATATTCTTGCCACAATAAAGAGAATTCCATGGATAAATATGTTAGGTAGAATTCCACATCAAAAATTCTGTTTTTATCATTTAACTACTCGAGGACGAGCAGGAATTAATCTTGGGGATGCTGATACGTCTCCAACGTATCTATAATTTTTGATTGTTCCATGCTATTATATTACCAACTTTGGATGTTTTATATGCATTTATATGCTATTTTATATGATTTTTGGGACTAACCTATTAACCTAGAGCCCAGTGCCAGTTTCTGTTTTTTCCTTGTTTTAGAGTATCGCAGAAAAGGAAAATCAGATGGAGTCCAATCGACCTGAAACTTCACGGAGCTTATTTTTGGACCAGAAGAAGCCCACGGGGTATCGGAGATGGACCAGGAGAGTCTCGGGCTGCCCAGGAGGGTGGGGGTGCGCCCACCCCCCTGGGCGCGCCCCCTGCCTCGTGGACAGCCCGGAGATCCACCGACGTACTTCTTCCTCCTATATATACCCATATACCCTGAAAACTTCGAGGAGCAGAATAGATCGAGAGTTCCGCCACCAGAAGCCTCCGTAGCCACCAAAAACAAATCTAGACCCGTTCTTGCACCCTGCCAGAGGGGGAATCCCTCTCCGGTGGCCATGTTCATCATCACGGTGCTCTCCATGACGAGGAGGGAGTAGTTCTCCCTCGGGGCTGAGGGTATGTACCAGTAGCTATGTGTTTGATCTCTCCCTCTCTCTCTCTCGTGTTCTTGAGGTGGTACGATCTTGATGTATCGCGAGCTTTGCTATCATAGTTGGATCTTATGATGTTTCTCCCCCTCTACTCTCTTGTAATGGATTGAGTTTTCCCTTTGAAGTTATCTTATCGGATTGAGTCTTTAAGGATTTGAGAACACTTGATGTATGTCTTGCACGTGCTTATCTGTGGTGACAATGGGATATCACGTGATCCACTTGATGTATGTTTTGGTGATCAATTTGCGGGTTCTGCCCATGAACCTATGCATGGGGGTTGGCACACATTTTCGTCTTGACTCTCCGGTAGAATCTTTGGGGTACTCTTTGAAGTACTTTGTGTTGGTTTGAATAGATGAATCTGAGATTGTGTGATGCATGTCGTATAATCATACCCACGGATACTTGAGGTGACATTGGAGTATCTAGGTGACATTAGGGTTTTGGTTGATTTGTATCTTAACGTGTTTTTCTAGTACAAACTCTATGATAGATTGAACAGAAAGAGTAGCTTCGTGTTATTTTACTACGGACTCTTGAATAGATCGATCAGAAAGGATAACTTTGAGGTGGTTTCATACCCTACCATAATCTCTTCATTTGTTCTCCACTATTAGTGACTTTGGAGTGACTCTTTGTTGCATGTTGAGGCATAGTTATATGATCCAATTATGTTATTATTGTTGAGGGAACTTGCACTAGTGAAAGTATGAACCCTAGGCCTTGTTTCAACGCATTGCAATACCGTTTGTGCTCACTTTTATCATTAGTTACCTTGCTGTTTTTATATTTTCAGATTACAAAAACCATTATCTACTATCCATATACCACTTGTATCACCATCTCTTCATCGTACTAGTGCACCTATACAATTTACCATTGTATTGGGTGTGTTGGGGACACAGGAGACTCTTTGTTATTTGGTTGCAGGGTTGCTTGAGAGAGACCATCTTCATCCTACGCCTCCTACGGATTGATAAACCTTAGGTCATCCACTTGAGGGAAATTTGCTACTGTCCTACAAACCTATGCACTTGGAGGCCCAACAACGTCTACAAGAAGAAGGTTGTGTAGTAGACATCATTATACTGGTCATTTATGCCTTGTTTATTTTAGTCATTCACAATGTGTGGTTCATTATGTGCAAGTCGGAACTGTGCCGCTCGACTACATCAATACCAGTTTGAACGGCTATATTTGGTTCCAATTATTCCTGGTGTAGTTAATACATGCCCTTTATTTCAGTTTTACACATTTTATCCAGTGTGATGTTTAAGCATTACATACGTTCTATTCATTTTCAACAATACCAGTTTGAATTGCAATATTTGATGGTTGTTAAGCCTGCTGTCGGTAACATTGCCTTCCATTTTATATCTGCTTTAATAGCATGCTGAAACCAACACATTCAATCTATCATTTGGAGATGATGTTGTTTACCTTTGCTATATTTGTTTGATGTTAAGATTGTTGTACTTATCATGCCTTTCCACTACTTATGCAGGACAACAACGGCAGTGGCCACCATTTTCCGCCGAGGTTAGCTTCATCCTCGGCTTGTACTCCCCCCATCGTTCCATAATGTAGTGCATATAGATCCAGGCCTGGACACTAGTTAGCTTCTAATATTGACTTGTTGCTTGTAGGTACATATGCCCTTGGTAAGGATCCACGCATCGACCCTTTTGCGTATGGGGCAATGAGATATTGATGAACAAGTATCAAGTGAAGAAACTGATAAGGATTATTAGCAAAAAGATACGAATGGTGGCAAGCAAACTATTTGTTTATGCTCTATCCAACACAACAGTGAGCTGTAGGATGGTATCTACAAACTCTGCAGCCTTCTCTTTTTACTGCCCAAAATGAGTTGTTAGACAACAATGTCTGAATCTTTTTTGTTCCCAGTGGTTCCCGAAGCAGTTCACTCAAGACTACCTCGCAAAGTACATAATTGGTGGACATGCAATGAAGGTTAAAGTATTTCATCCAGACTACAATGAGCATCGAGAAGTCCTAATGAAAACTGTGAAGGATGGACGGGCAGCCATCGCAATGGGTTGGCCTAGAGTCGTGCGCGTCTTACGCACGGAGGAGGGCACAATATGGGCATTCCGCTTCACCTTCTCCAGCAACCAGAATGTCTTTCGCCTCTCTCTTTATAGTCTTTAGTACAAATGTGGTTCGTCATTCTTTACTTGGTGCTTCTATAGTTCTTCAGTATATGTACTTGTGCATTGAATTATGGATTCGTGGTTGAACCTATATTTGTAATAAACATGGTTGGATATGAAATAAGTGATTGCCTACTTTCAAATTCATAACATGTGATTTTTAAATTACGTATTAATTATGGATTAAATAGGGATTACACTGCACATGGTTTCCGAAAGCGAAATGTCTACGATATACGTGGAGATCAGAAACGTTTCTAGGATCCACTAGGTGTGCGATCAATCTCCACTGCACACACGACTTTCTCTTGAAAACTGTTTGCGTTAGGCCACCTTGCGCAAACGTTTATCACATAAAAATTGTGTGTGATGGACAACCTTTGCCACACATTTTCTTTCTACACACCGTGTGTGATGCATTCAATAATGCTAACGATAAAATTATTAATATCGTGTGCAATGGCAATGCTATCACAAACGATTTAACGGGAAAAATTGTGTGTGATGTACCTGTGAACGGAAATGTTTTCCTTGGAGCGACTATGTGGGATGTACATACGAATGGAAACATTTAGCGGGGACTGACTGTGTGGGATGTACTTGCGACCGGAAACAATTTCGCCGTATAATTGTATTTTTTTAGCTCTACCGTACGTATTTCCGTATTTGAGCGCTCGCCGGTCGCACACGACCTCATTTTGCCGAACGTGTGTGCTAGGAGGGCATATCCCCGACGGTTTCTGGGTTGTGTGGGAAGGACCCCCTATCGCCCACATTCACTTGGCGACGGTTCCAGATGCCGTCGCGAAAAGGGGTTAAAAACTGTTTGTTTAGGACCGACGTGCACCAGTGCTAGGAGCTATAAGTGTATGAAAGCTCAAAATGAAAACTAAGTGGGTGTGCATCCAACTTGCTTGCTCTAGAAGACCCCGTGCATTTGAGGAAGCCCATCACTGGATTATGCAAGATAAGTTCTATAATGAAAAATTCCCACTAGTATATGAAAGTGGCTATATAGGAGACTCTCTATATGAAAAACATCGTGCTACTTTGAAGCACAAGTGAGGAAAAGATAGTAACATTGCCCCTTCTCTCTTTTTCTCTCATTTTTTGGTGGGCTATTTTTGGCCTCTTTTTTCTGGGCTCTTTTTGGCCTCTCTCTTTTTCGTCACTGGGACAATGCTCTAATAATGAATAATAAAGATCATCACACTTCTATTTACTTACAACTCAATACTAGAACAAAATATGACTATATGGACGCCTCTGGCAGTGTACCAGGATGTGCAATGATCTAGCGTAACATGTATAAAAAATGATGAATGATGGCTGGGCCACAAATGCTATGTCAGCTATATGATCATGCAAAGCAATGATGATGATGTGTGTCATAATAATGGAATAGTGGAAATTGCATGGCAATATATCTTGGAATGGCTATGGAAATGCCTTGATAGGTAGGTATGGTGGATATTTTGAGGATATAAAGAGGCTTATGTGTGATAGAGCATATCATATCATGGGGTATGGATGCACCGGCGAAGTTTGCACCGCATCTCAAGGTGCGAAAGGGCAATGCACGGTACCGTAGAGGCTAGCAAATTGCGGAAAGGTGAGAGTGTGTATAATCCATGGACTCACATTAGTCATAAAGAACTCACATACTTATTGCGAAAGTTTATTAGCCCTCGGAGCGAATTACAACTAAGCATGCCCCTAGGGGGGAGGTTGGTAGGAGTTAACCATCGCGCGCCCCGACCTTCACGCAAAGGAAGACAATCAATAATAAATTGAACTCCAACTTCTTAGCATAACGGGGGACTACGCGTGCATGCTTCGGGAATCACAATCCTTAACACCAATATTCTTACTAAACAACAATTGCTCACTAGTACAACCCACATATCACAATCTCTATATCTCAAAAACAGTTTCAAGGAATCAAACTTATCATATTCAGTGATCTACATGAAAGGTTTTATTATATTCCTCTTGAATACCTATCGTATTAGCACCAATTTCATAATCCGTGCATATTGCCATTACTACTTATTAAACTCTAAAAATTATATAAGTGAGGCATGAGAGTGCAATTATTTCTTTAAAATATAAAAACCGTCGTGCTCTAAAAGATATAAGTGAAGCACTAGAGCAACTGCCTAGCTCAAAAGATATAACTGAAGCACATAGAGTATTCTAACAAATCATGAGTAAATGCGTGTCCATCTCAAAAGGTGTGTGCAGAAAAGATAATTGTGGCAAACTAAAAAGAAAACAAAGAAAAGACTCATATAATACACGACACTCCAAGCAAAACTCATATCATGTGATAAATAAAAATATAGCTCCAAGTAATATACCGATGGTTGGTAGAAGAAAGAGGGGATGCCATCCGAGGCACCCCCAAGCTTAGATGCTTGGTTGTCCTTGAATATTTCTTTGGGGTGCCTTGGGCATCCCCATGTTAGGGTGTTGACACTCCATATTCTTTCATCCATCGTGATCTCACCCAAAACATGAAAACTTCAGCACACAAAACTCAACAGAAACCTCGCGAGATCCGTCAGTATAACAAGCAAAGCATAAACTTTAGTTACCGTTGTCAACCCATTCATATTTTATTATTGCATAATACCTACTATATTCTAACTTCGTCATAGATTCATTAAAACAAGCAACTATGCAACGAAAACAGAATCTGCCAAAAACAGAATAGTTTGTAATGATCTTAACAATGACTATACTTTTGTAAATCCAAAAAATTCGAGAAAAAAAATTAGGACAACGTGGGAAATTCGTATATCAATCATGCATAAATAATTCAGAATTTTATCACTTTCCAGTGAATTTAAACAATTTTTCTACCTGGCACAAAAGTCTCTGTTTTTTCACAGAATCAAATCAACTATCAATCAAATCATCCCAAAGGCTTTACTTGGCACAAACACTAATTTAAACACAAAAACACAACCATAACAGTAACATAAATTTGTGCACACTCAAAAACGAAAAGGAAAAAGGAAAAAAAGACAACTATTGGGTTGGCTCCCAACAAGCGCTATTGTTTTACGCTCTTAGCTAGGCGTAAGTCATAGTTTCAAGTGTTGTGTCATCTTTAGTTTTTGCATCATGGGATACGTGTTCATCAGGAGGCTTTTCAAAAACAACGATGAACACATCATCAACCAAAACTAGAGCATTTTTAAGGCAAGTTCCCTCAAATCCTTGTTGGTTCTGTTTTATGATCCAAGAATATTGTTGATTAATACCATTGAAAACTTATTGGGTAATATGCAAAGGTGGAACTTCGTTTTTAGTATTTTCATCAAAAGTATGATTATCACGAAACAAATACCTCAACAGATAATCTTCATCATATAAAACTTCATCAATAACAGGACATTCATGGCTCATATTATAAAAATCAAGTATCTCTCTAGCCTCACGTACTATACAATCAAATTCATTCATAAGGACAAGAGTAGCTATCTTTTTAGCCTAAGCGTTATTTATAAGAGGTAGTTCATATAAAAACCTTTGCAAAGTGGGTGAGTACACATAAATCTTCTATCAAGTTTAAAAACAAGTGCTGAAATAGCTTTGGCGTAACTCTTAGTTCTTTTCAGAATAGGAATGTCATCACAAACCATTGCTCTCGTATAATTAAAGAATTCCTGAACAATGTTTTTTCCTATGATGTTCCCACTTCCCCCAACAAAAATTTTAGAATCCAAATTTGTGGGAATTTTAACTTTAGGAATTTTACCATCCTTACTTTATTCGATAACAAACACACACATGGTAGCAACTTGAAGAAAGCAAACAAGCAAATGAAAATATTTTTGTGTTTTTGTAAAATTGTTTTAGAAGTGGGGGAGATGAAAATGAGAGGAAAATGGCAAATAAAAAGGAAAATAAAAATAAGAGCAAGTAGATGATAGTTTATGCGAAGGTACTTCATAGGTTTTGTTGATGTCTCCACGGCAATGCTACCTCTTGAGCAGTGCGTTGGATTTCCTCGAAGAGGAAAGGATGATGCAGCAAAGTAGCGCAAGTATTTCCCTCAGTTTTTGAGAACCAAGGTATCAATCCAGTAGGAGGCTACGCACGAGTCCCTCGTACCTGCACAAAACAAATAACTCCTCGCAACCAACGCGATAAGGGGTTGTCAATCCCTTCACGGTCAATTACGAGAGTGAGATCTGATAGATATGATAAGATAATATTTTTGGTATTTTTATGATAAAGATGCAAAGTAAAATAAAAGCAAAGTAAGAAAGCAAAGGAAATAACTAAGTATTGGAAGATTAATATGATGAAGATAGACCCGGGGACCATAGGTTTCACTAGTGGCTTCTCTCAAGAGCATAAGTATTTTATGGTGGGTGAACGAATTACTGTTGAGCAATTGACAGAATTGAGCATAGTAATGAGAATATCTAGGTATGATCATGTATATAGGCATCACGTCCGAGACAAGTAGACCGACTCCTGCCTGCATCTACTACTATTACTCCACTCATCGACCGCTATCCAGCATGCATCTCGAGTATTAAGTTCATGAAAATAGAGTAATGCCTTAAGCAAGATGACATGATGTAGAGGGATAAATTCATGCAATATGATACAAAAAACCATCTTGTTATCCTCGATGGCAACAATACAATACGTGCCTTGCTGCCCCTTCTCCCATTGCAAGAAAGAACAATCTAGTAGGCCAAACCAAACTGCTAATTCGGAGAGACTTGCAAAGATAACCAATCATACATAAAAGAATTCAGAGAAGATTCAAATATTGTTCATAGATAATCTTGATCATAAACCCACAATTCATCAGTCTCAACAAACACGCCGCAAAAAGAAGATTACATCGAATAGATCTCCACAAGAGAGGGGGAGAACATTGTATTGAGATCCAAAAAAGAGAGAAGAAGCCATCTAGCTAATAACTATGGACCCGAAGGTCTGAGGTAAACTACTCACACTTCATCAGAGAGGCTATGGTGTTGATGTAGAAGCCCTCCGTGATGGATGCCCCCTGCGGCGGAGCTCCGAAACAGGCCCCAAGATGGGATCTCGTGGATACAGGAAGTTACGGCGGTGGAATTAGGGTTCTGGCTCTGTATCTGATCGTTTGGGGGTACGTAGGTATATATAGGAGGAAGGAGTACGTCGGTGGAGCAACAGGGGGGCCACGAGGGTGGAGGGCGCGCCTGGGGGGGTAGGCGCGCCCCCTACCTCGTGGCCTCCTCCTTTATTTCTTGACATAGGGTCCAAGTCTCCTGGATCATGTTCGGTGAGAAAATCACGTTCCCAAATGTTTCATTCTGTTTGGACTCCGTTTAATATTCCTTTTCTTCGAAACCCTAAAATAGGCAAAAACAGCAATTCTGGGCTGGGCCTCCGGTTAATAGGTTAGTCCCAAAAATAATATAAAAGTGGATAATAAATCCCAATAATGTCCAAAACAGTAGATAATATAGCATGGAGCAATCAAAAATTATAGATACGTCGGAGACGTATCAGGCAACGGCGCCAGAAATTCGTTCTACTACTTGTGAGCTGCATTGGGATTTCCTCGAAGAGGAGAGAATTAAGCAGTACAATAGAGATAAGTATTTACCTCTATTAAAGACCAATGTTATCAATCCAGTTGGAGAACCACACAGAACCTTGTTAGCAGCACATGCACACACAAAAGCAAATACTTGCACCCAACACAAACAGGGGAGTTGTCAATCCCCTTGGCGGATATTTGCAAGGATCAAATCTAGTAGTGCTAGATAGATAAATAAAACACAAAATAAAAATGGTAAATAAATTGCAGCAAGGTATCTTTGGATTGTATATATGATAATAGTAGACCTGGGGCCATAGTTTTCACTAGAGGCTTCTCTCTCGAGCACATAAAGTACGATGGGTGAACAAATTACTGTTGGGCAATTGATAGAAAAACACATAGTTATGACAATATTCAAGGCAATGATCATGTATATAGGAATCACGTCCAAGACAAGTAAACTCACTCCTTACATATTGAGCACTGCGTTGGATTTCCTTGAAGAGGAAAGGATGATGTAGTAAAGTAGCGTAAGTATTTCCCTCAGTTTTTGAGAACCAAGGTATCAATCCAGTAGGAGGCTACGTGCGAGTCCCTCGTACCTGCACAAAACAAATAACTCCTCGCAACCAACATGATAAGGGGTTGTCAATCCCTTCACGGTCACTTACGAGAGTGAGATCTGATAGATATGATAAGATAATATTTTTGGTATTTTTATGATTAAGATGTAAAGTAAAATAAAAGCAAAGTAAAGAGCAAAGGAAATAACTAAGTATTGGAAGATTAATATGATGAAGATAGACCCGGGGGCCATCAAGAGCATAAGTATTTTACGGTGGGTGAATGAATTACTGTTGAGCAATTGATAGAATGAGCATAGTTATGAGAATATCTAGGTATGATCATGTATATAGGCATCACGTCCGAGACAAGTAGACCGACTCCTGCCTGCATCTACTACTATTACTCCACTCATCGACCGCTATCCAGCATGCATCTAGAGTATTAAGTTCATGAAAACAGAGTAACGCCTTAAGCAAGATGACATGATGTAGAGGGATAAATTCATGCAATATGATTAAAAAAACCAATCTTGTTATCCTTGATAGCAACAATACAATACGTGCCTTGCTGCCCCTACTGTCACTGGGAAAGGACACCGCAAGATTGAACCAAAAGCTAAGCACTTCTCCCATTGCAAGAAAGATCAATCTAGTAGGCCAAACCAAACTGATAATTCGAAGAGACTTGCAAAGATAACCAATCATACATAAAAGAATTCAGAGAAGATTCAAATATTGTTCATAGATAATCTTGATCATAAACCCACAATTCATCGGTCTCAACAAACACACCGCAAAAAGAAGATTACATCGAATAGATCTCCACAAGAGAGGGGGAGAACATTGTATTGAGATCCAAAAAAGAGAGAAGAATCCATCTAGCTAATAACTATGGACCCGAAGGTCTGAGGTAAACTACTCACGCTTCATCGGAGAGGCTATGGTGTTGATGTAGAAGCCCTCCGTGATGGATGCCCCCTCCGGCGGAGCTTCGAAACAGGCTCCAATATGGGATCTCGTGGATACAGGAAGTTACTGCGGTGGAATTAGGGTTTTGGCTCTGTATCTGATCGTTTGGGGTGCGTAGGTATATATAGGAGGAAGGAGTACGTCGGTGGAGCAACAGGGGGCCCACGAGGGCGGAGGGCGTGCCTAGGGGGGTAGGCGCGCCCCCTACCTCGTGGCCTCCTCCTTTATTTCTTGACGTAGGGTCCAAGTCTCCTGGATCATGTTTGGTGAGAAAATCACATTCCCGAAGGTTTCATTCCGTTTGGACACCGTTTGATATTCCTTTTCTTCGAAACCCTAAAATAGGCAAAAAAACAGCAATTCTGGGCTGGGCCTCCGGTTAATAGGTTAGTCCCAAAAATAATATAAAAGTGGATAATAAAGCCTAATAATGTCCAAAACAGTAGATAATATAGCATGGAGCAATCAAAAATTATAGATACATTGGAGACATATCAAGCATCCCCAAGCTTAATCCCTGCTCGCCCTCGAGTACGTAAATGATAAAAAGATAATTTTTGATGTGAAGTGCTACTTGGCATAATTTTAATGTAATTCTTCTTAATTGTGGTATGAATATTCAGACCCAAAAGATTCAAGATAAAAGTTTAATATTGACATAAAAATAATAATACTTCAAGCATACTAACAAAGCAATCATGTCTTCTCAAAATAACATGGCCAAAGAAAGTTATCCCTACAAGAACATATAGTCTGGCTATGTTGTATCTTCACCACACAAAGTATTTAAATCATACACAACCCCGATGACAAGCCAAGCAATCGTTTCATACTTTTGACATTCTCAAAAAATTTCAATCTTCACGCAATACATGAGCATGAGCGATGGATATAGCACTATATGTGGAATAGAATGGTGGTTGTGGAGAAGACAAAAAGGGAGAAGATAGTCTCACATCAACTAGGCGTATGAACGGGCTATGGAGATGCCCATCAATAGATACCAATGTGAGTGAGTAGGGATTGCCATGCAATGGATGCACTAGAGCTATAAGTATATGAAAGCTTAACAAAAGAAACTAAGTGGGTGTGCATCCAACTTGCTTGCTCATGAAGACCTAGGGCATGTTGAGGAAGCCCATCATTGGAATATACAAGCCAAGTTCTATGATGAAAAATTACCACTAGTATATGAAAGTGACGAAATGAGAGACTCTCTATCATTAATATCATGGTGCTACTTTGAAGCACAAGTGTGGTAAAGGATAGTAACATTGTCCCTTCTCTCTTTTTCTCTCATTTTTTTATTTGGGCCTTTTCTCCTTTTTTAGATGGCCTCTTTTCTTTACTTTTTTTTATTTTTCGTCCAGAGTCTCATCCCGACTTGTGGGGGAATCATAGTCTCCATCATCCTTTCCTCACTGGGACAATGCTCTAATAATGATGATCATCACACTTCTATTTTCTTACAACTCAACAATTACAACTCGATACTTAGAACAAAATATGACTCTATATGAATGCCTCCGGCGGTGTACCGGGATATGCAATGAATCAAGAGTGACATGTATGAAAGAATTATGAATGGTGGCTTTGCCACAAATACGATGTCAACTACATGATCATGCTAAGCAATATGACAATGATGGAGTGTGTCATAATAAACGGAATGGTGGAAAGTTGCATGGCAATATATCTCGGAATAGCTATGGAAATGCCATAATAGGTAGGTACGGTGGCTGTTTTGAGGAAGGTATATGGTGGGTGTATGATACCGGCGAAAGGTGCGCGGTATTTAGAGAGGCTAGCAATGGTGGAAGGAAGAAAAGTGTGTATAATCCATGGACTCAACATTGGTCATAAAGAACTCATATACTTATTGCAAAAATCTACAAGTTATCAAAGAAAAGTATTACGCGCATGCTCCTAGGGGGATAGATTGGTAGGAAAAGACCATCGCTCGTCCCCGACCGCCACTCATAAGGAAGACAATCAAAAAATAAATCATGCTCCGACTTCATCATATAACGGTTCACCATATGTGCACGCTACGGGGATCACAAACTTTAACACAAGTATTTCTCAAATTCACAACTACTCAACTAGCACAACTTTAATATCACCATCTTCATATCTCAAAACAATTATCAAGCATCGAACTTCTCATAGCATTCAACACACTCATAAGAAAGTTTTTACTATTCTTGAATAACAAGCATATTAGGATTATTTAAGCAAATTACCATGCTATTTATGACTCTCAAAATAATCTAAGTGAAGCATGAGATATCAATAGTTTCTATAAAACAATTCCACCACCGTGCCCTAAAAAATATAAGTGAAGTACTAGAGCAAAACTATATAACTCAAATGATATAAGCGAAGCACATAGAGTATTCTAACAAATTCCAAATCATGTATGGCTCTCTCAAAATGTGTGTACAGCAAGGATGATTGTGTTAAACTAAAAAAATGAAGACTCAAATAATACAATACGCTCCAAGCAAAACACATATCATGTGGTGAATAAAAATATAGCTCCAAGTAAAGTTACCGATAGAAGTAGACGAAAGGGGGGATGTCTTCCGGGGCATCCCCAAGCTTTGGCTTTTAGGTGTCCTTAGATTATCTTGGGGGTGCCATGAGCATCCCCAAGCTTAGGCTCTTGCCACTCCTTGTTCCATAATTCATCAAATGTTTACCCAAAACTTGAAAACTTCACAACACAAAACTTAAAGTAGAAAATCACGTGACCTCCGTTAGCGAAAGAAAACAAAAGACCACTTCAAGGTACTGTAGTGAACTCATTCTTTATTTATATTGGTGTTAAACCTACTGTATTCCAACTTCTCTATGGTTTATAAACTATTTTACTAGCCATAGATTCATCAAAATAAGCAAACAACACACGAAAAACAGAATCTGTCAAAAACAGAACAGTCTGTAGTAATCTATAGCTAGCACAATATCTGGAACCCCAAAAATTCTAAAATAAATTGATGGACGTGAGGAATTTATCTATTAATCATCTGCAAAAATAATTAACTAAATAGCACTTTACAAATAAAAATGGCAGCAGTTCTCATGAGCGCTAAAGTTTCTGTTTTTTACAGCAAGATTAACAAGACTTTCCCCAAGTCTTCCCAACGGTTCTACTTGGCACAAACACTAATTAAACACAAAAAACACAACCAAAACAGAGGCTAGGTAAATTATTTATTACTAAACAGGAGAAAAAATCAAGGAATAAAAATAAAAATGGGTTGCCTCCCAACAAGCGCTATCGCTTAACGCCCCTAGCTAGGCATAAAAAGCAAGGATAGATCTAGGTATTGCCATCTTTGGTTTTAGGGAAGAAAAGAGAAAACTTGCTATCTATGGAATTAATCTTTCTATTTTGATAAATCACATGGCTATTAATGGTATAAGAAAGATTAAGTATGTTACGGAAATTCGTATCTAAGCTAGCCTTCATCTCTTTGATAGATTCGTTTTGGTAAGAGAGCAAAAGAGATGTAGATTCAACTTTCTCATTCATGGGGTGCCCAAATATGGTCTTCATCTTCTCATAAGTGTCTATGGCATCCCCTTCAAGAAATCCTTCTTCAAATATAGAATCTAAGACATGCTTAAAAGAAGAAGGAAGGGCAATATAAAAGCTTTTTAAGTAAATTTCAATTTGGTATTGAGGCACATAGCTAGCCCTGATTCTTAATAGTCCATACCAAGCATCTTTCAAAGATTCATCAAGTAAATAACGAAAAATTCTGGAATCTTCTTCATCAAAATTATTAAGATTCTCATTGATAACTCCGGTAGGTTTTTCCATAGTATCCTTATTTATGAGCTTAGCGAGAATAGAAGGATTGTCCAAAGTACTAAAACTCGGGAGAGAGCCCCCAACCCTTTTTGATTCAGACATGGCGGAGGAAAAGCGAGCGAGAAAAAGAGAGGGCTAATAAAACGGCAAGGGTGAAGTGGGGGAGAGGAAAACGAGAGGCAAATGGCAAATAATGTAATGCGGGAGATAAGGGTTGTGATGGGTACTTGGTATGTTTGACTTTTGCGTAGACTCCCCGGCAACGGCGCCAGAAATCTTCTTGCTACATATTGAGCACTGCGTTGGATTTCCTTGAAGAGGAAAGGATGATGTAGCAAAGTAGCGTAAGTATTTCCCTCAGTTTTTGAGAACCAAGGTATCAATCCAGTAGGAGGCTACGCGCGAGTCCCTCGTACCTGCACAAAACAAATAACTCCTCGCAACCAACGTGATAAGGGGTTGCCAATCCCTTCACGGTCACTTACGAGAGTGAGATCTGATAGATATGATAAGATAATATTTTTGGTATTTTTATGATAAAGATGCAAAGTAAAATAAAAGAAAAGTAAAGAGCAAAGGAAATAACTAAGTATTGGAAGATTAATATGATGAAGATAGACCCGGGGGCCATAGGTTTCACTAGTGGCTTCTCTCAAGAGCATAAGTATTTTATGGTGGGTGAATGAATTACTGTTGAGCAATTGATAGAATGAGCATAGTTCTGAGAATATCTAGGTATGATCATGTATATAGGCATCACGTCCGAGACAACTAGACCGACTCCTGCCTGCATCTACTACTATTACTCCACTCATCGACCGCTATCCAGCATGCATCTGGAGTATTAAGTTCATGAAAACAGAGTAACGCCTTAAGCAAGATGACATGATGTAGAGGGATAAATTCATGCAACATGATAAAAAAAAACCATCTTGTTATCCTCGATGGCAACAATACAATACGTGCCTTGCTGCCCCTACTGTCACTGGGAAAGGACACGGCAAGATTGAACCCAAAGATAAGCACTTCTCCCATTGCAAGAAAGAACAATCTAGTAGGCCAAACCAAACTGCTAATTCAAAGAGGCTTGCAAAGATAACCAATCATACATAAAAGAATTCAGAGAAGATTCAAATATTGTTCATAGATAATCTTGATCATAAACCCACAATTCATCAGTCTCAACAAACATGCCACAAAAAGAAGATTACATCGAATAGATCTCCACAAGAGAGGGGGAGAACATTGTATTGAGATCCAAAAAAGAGAGAAGAATCCATCTAGCTAATAACTATGGACCCGAAGGTCTGAGGTAAACTACTCACGCTTCATCGGAGAGGCTATGGTGTTGATGTAGAAGCCCTCCGTGATGGATGCCCCCTGCGGCGGAGCTCCGAAACAGGCCCCAAGATGGGATCTCGTGGATACAGGAAGTTACGGTGGTGGAATTAGGGTTTTGGCTCTGTATCTGATCGTTTGGGGGTACGTAGGTATATATAGGAGGAAGGAGTACGTCGGTGGAGCAACAGGGGGCCGACGAGGGTGGAGGGCGCGCCTGGGGGGTAGGCACGCCCCCTACCTCGTGGCCTCCTCCTTTATTTCTTGACATAGGGTCCAAGTCTCCTGGGTCATGTTCGGTGAGAAAATCACGTTCCCGAAGGTTTCATTTTGTTTGGACTCCGTTTAATATTCCTTTTCTTCGAAACCCTAAAATAGGCAAAAACAGCAATTCTGGGTTGGGCCTCCGGTTAATAGGTTAGTCCCAAAAATAATATAAAAGTGGATAATAAATCCCAATAATGTCCAAAACAGTAGATAATATAGCATGGAGCAATCAAAAATTATAGATACGTCGGAGACGTATCAGGCAACGGCGCCAGAAATTCGTTCTACTACTTGTGAGCTGCATTGGGATTTCCTCGAAGAGGAGAGAATTAAGCAGTACAATAGAGATAAGTATTTACCTCTATTAAGGATCAATGTTATCAATCCAGTTGGAGAACCACACAGAACCTTGTTAGCAGCACATGCACACACAAAAGCAAATACTTGCACCCAACACAAACAAGGGAGTTGTCAATCCCCTTGGCGGTTATTTGCAAGGATCAAATCTAGTAGTGCTAGATAGATAAATAAAACACAAAATAAAAATGGTAAATAAATTGCAGCAAGGTATCTTTGGATTGTATATAT
>NC_053025.1:114634769-114646076 GCF_003073215.2 Triticum urartu
TCACTCTAGCAACCCATCATCTACTTATTACTTCCCAATGCCTTCCTCTAGGCCCAAATAATGGTGAAGTGTCATGTAGTCGACGTTCACATAACACCACTAGAGGAGAGACAACATACATCTCATCAAAATATCGAACGAATACCAAATTCACATGACTACTAATAGCAAGACTTCTCCCATGTCCTCGGGAACAAATGTAACTACTCACAAAGCATATTCATGTTCATAATCAGAGGGGTATTAATATGCATATAGGATCTGAACATATGGTCTTCCACCAAATAAACCAACTAGCATCAACTACAAGGAGTAATCAACACTACTAGCAACCCACAGGTACCAATCCCAGACTTGGAGACGAGAATTGGATACAAGAGATGAACTAGGGTTTGAGAGGAGATGGTACTGGTGAAGATGTTGATGGAGATTGACCCCCTCCCAATGAGAGGATCGTTGGTGATACGATGGCGATGATTTCCCCCTCTTGGAGGGAAGTGTCCCCGACAGAGCAGCTCCGCTAGAGCCCTAGATTGGTTCCGCCAAGGTTCCGCCTCGTGGCGGCGGAGTCTCATCCCGAAAGCTTGCTTATGATTTTTTTTCTCATCGAAAGACTCCATATAGGAGAAGATGGGAATCGGAGGGCCACCAGGGGGCCCACGAGGCAGGGGGCGCACCTAGGGGGGTAGGGGGTGCCCCCACCCTCGTGGCCAGGGTGTGCCCCCCCTCTGGAACTTCTTGCGCTCAGTATTTTTTATATTCTGAAAATGACTTCCGTGAAGTTTCAAGACTTTTGGAGCTGTGCAGAATATGTCTCTAATATTTGCTCCTTTTCCAGCCTAGAATCCCAGCTGTCGGCATTCTCCCTCTTTATGTAAACCTTGTAAAATAAGAGAGAATGGGCATAAGTATTGTGAAATAATGTGTAATAACAGCCCATAATGCAATAAATATCGATATAAAAGCATGATGCAAAATGGACGTATCAACTCCCCCAAGTTTAGACCTCACTTGTCCTCAAGCAAAAGCCGAAATCAAAAAATTTGTCCACTTGTTTAGAGATAGAGGTGTCGATAAAAATAAAATATGGACATGAGGGCATCATGATCATTCTTAGAACAACAACGTATATAATTCTTGTCATATGATCTCTTATGCTAGAGTAACAATTCAATCACAATTTCAAGTATGAATCATAAACTTCATTAAAAACTAACAAACTATAACCTCAGTCATTGGAGCAATTGCAATTTATCATAACATAGGAAAGAGTCAATATAAGGGCTTTTCAGCATGTCCACATACTCAACCATCATATAGTCTTTCATAATTGCTAACACTCACGCAATACTTATGGGTATGGAGTTTTAATCGGACACGGAGAAAGATAGGGGCTTATAGTTTTGCCTCCCAACATTTTACCTCAAGGGTAATGTCAACAATAATAGTTCATGAAAACTCACATCCAATTAGCCATATATACCAGGATCTTTCCAACATGTTGTGCTTGCCAAAAGATAAAATGTAAAAAGGAAGGGTGAAGATCACCATGACTCTTATGCAAGGTAGGAGATAAAAATAAAAGATAGGCCCTTCGCAGAGGGAAGCAGAGGTTGTCATGCACTTTTATGGTTGTATGCACAAAATCTTAATGCGAAAGAACGTCACTTTATATTGCCACTTGTGATATGGACCTTTATTATGAAGTCCATCGCTTTTATTTTTTCGTATCACACGATCGTATAAAGCTTATTTTCTCCCACACTAATAAGTCATACATATTTAGAGGGAAATTTTTATTGCTTGCACCAATGACAACTTACTTGAGGGATCTTACTCAATCCATAGGTAGGTATGGTGGACTCTCATGGCAAAACTGGTTTAAGGGTGTTTGGAAGCACAAGTAGTATCTCTACTTGGTGCAAAGAATTTGGCTAGCATGAGGGGGAAAGGCAAGCTCAATCATGTTGGATGATCCATGACAATATAATTTATCTCAGATGTAAGAAAACATAACCCATTATGTTGTCTTCCTTGTCCAACGTCAACTCTTTAGCATGTCATATTTTAATGAGTGCTCACAATCATAAAAGATGTCCAAGATAGTGTATTTATATGTGAAGACCTCTCTTTCTTTATTACTTCCTATTAATTGCAACGATGATCAAAACTATGTTTGTCAACTCTCAACAACTTATATTCATCATACTCTTTCTATGTGAGCTCATTACTCTCCATAAGATCCATATGATCTCTTTCTTTCTTTTTATTTCTTATCTTTTATTTTATTCACTCAAGATCATGGAAAAATAATCAAGCCCTTGACTCAACACTAATCTTTATTATATACAGCTCACGGACTCGATTACATAGAAGGATCATAAAGCAAAAATCACTACTAGATCATACTAAAACTTTATGCTACTAGATCAAGATATTACCAAAAGGATCGAACTAAGAAAAACAGTAAAGATAGAAGTGATGGTGATATGATACCGGGGCACTCCCCCAAGCTTGGCAGTTGCCAAGGGGAGTGCCCATGCCAGATACTAAATTCTTCTTTGTTGGTGGAGAGGGTAGAGTTGTTGATGATGTAGGCTTGTTGTCCCTCTTCCAAGGCATAGGCTCGCCATCATAGAAGGATGACCGAGTCTCCTGAATCCTCAAATCTGCAGCCTAACTCATCCTCTTGAATCTATACTCACACTTATAGTTTTGATTTTGTAGGTCATAAATCTAGGCTTGGAGGTGCTCGATTCTCTCATGAAGCTTGAAGATGGCCTCCCCAATGTCCTTGGCGTCCAGCTTGTGGTTGTTGGTTAACTCCATGATCATAATGTGATTGGAGTCAAGTCCACGCTCCACCATCTCCTGGCACCTGAAAACTTGTTGTCCATTGCCTCGAGCCTTGTCTCCACGCTTCCGGTCCTCCTTGGTCCCTCAACATCATGGATGTGCAGCACCCCCTCATGCATCTCAATGGTTTGAGGGTGTTGCAGCACTTCCGTGAGGTAGGGGTTGATGACCTTATCGAAGAACTTGTCCTTGGGGGCACTTGGAAACGTCATGATGATCTAGATCTGTCAGAAAAACAACTCGAAACAAGAACAGAGGATATTTGCGTGATACAGTGGTCAAAACCTTCGAGGGGTTATATAATGAATTTTTACCGACCAAAATACGTAACGTGCAAGAAAACGGAGTCCGAAGAGTGCACGAGGTGCCCACGAGGCAGGGGCGCACCCAGGAGGGTAGGGAGCGCCCTCCACCCTCGTGGAGCCCTCGTGTCCTTCCCGGACTGCTTCTTATTTTTCTATTTTTCTAAATATTCCAAAACAGAGAAAATTGCCATTAGAACTGTTTTGGAGTCGGTTTACTTACCGTACCACATACCTATTCCTTTTTAGAGTCTAAAACGTTCCGGAAAGTGTCCCTTATGTATTCCTCCAGGGTTACGGTTTCAATAACATTGGTTTCAACATTTATAGGATTACCTGAGATATAATGTTTGATTCTTTGACCGTTCACCACCTTCGGATTTGTGCCTTCGAAGTTGTTGATTTTTATGGCACCGGAACGATAGACCTCCTCGATAACATAAGGACCTTCCCATTTAGAGAGAAGCTTTCCTGCAAAAAATCTTAAACAAGAGTTTTATAGCAATACATAATCACCTACATTAAACTCACGCTTTTGTATCCTTTTGTCATGCCATCTTTTAACCTTTTCTTTAAACAATTTGGCATTCTCATAGGCTTGGGTTCTCCATTCATCGAGTGAGCTAATGTCAAATAACCTTTTCTCACCGGCAAGTTTGAAATCATAATTGAGCTCTTTAATAGCCCAATAAGCCTTATGTTCTAGTTCGAGAGGTGGGTTACATGCTTTTCCATAAACCATTTTATGCAGAGACATACCCATAGGATTTTTATATGCAGTTCTATAGGCCCATAATGCATCATCAAGTTTCTTGGACCAATTCTTTCTAGATCTATTAACAGTCTTTTGCAAAATTAATTTGAGTTCTCTATTACTCAATTCTACTTGACCACTAGACTGTGGGTGATAAGGAGATGCAATTCTATGATTAACATCATACTTAGCAAGCATTTTACGGAAAGCACCATGAATAAAATGTGAACCACCATTAGTCATTAAATATCTAGGGACTCCAAACCTCGGAAAAATAACTTCTTTAAGCATCTTAATAGAGGTGTTATGATCAGCATTACTAGTTGGAATAGCTTCTACCCACTTAGTAACATAATCGACATCAACTAAAATATGTGTATATCCATTAGAGGAAGGAAACGGCCCCATATAATCAAAGCCCCAAACATCAAATGGTTCAATAACAAGTGAATAATTCATAGGCATTTCTTGACGTCTAGTAATACTACCAATTCTTTGACATTCATCACAAGATAAGACAAACTTACGGGCATCCTTGAAGAGAGTAGGCCAATAAAAACCGGATTGCAATACCTTATGTGCAGTTCTATCTCCAGCGTGGTGTCCTCCGTACGCTTCAGAGTGACACTTGCGTAGGATCTGTTCCTGTTCATGCTCAGGTACACAACGTCTAATAACACCATCTACTCCTTATTTATAAAGATGTGGGTCATCCCAAAAGTAATGTCTTAAATCATAGAAAAACTTTTTCTTTTGCTGGTATGTGAAACTAGGTGGTATAAACTTAGCAACAATGTAATTAGCATAATCAGCATACCATGGAGCAGTGTGAGAAGCATTTATGACATTTAGTTGTTCATCAAGAAAGCTATCATCAATAGGTAGTGGGTCATCAAGAACATTTTCTAACCTAGACAAGTTGTCTGCAACGGGGTTCTCAGCTCCCTTTCTATCAATAATATGCAAATCAAATTCTTGTAGTAAGAGAACCCATCTAATAAGTCTAGGTTTAGCATATTTTTTTCCATAAGATATTTAATAGCAGCATGATCCGTGTGAATAGTTACTTTAGAATCAACAATATAAGGTCTGAACTTATCACAAGCAAATACAACTGCTAAAAATTCTTTTTCAGTAGTGGCATAATTTCTCTGAGCATTTAATTTCTTATCAACTCTTTGCCCTAGAACAGCACCTACAGCATAATCACTAGCATCACACATAATTTCAAAAGGTAAATTCCAATCAGGTGGCTGAACAATAGGTGCAAAGATTAATGCTTTCTTAAGTATTTCAAAGGCTTCTACACAATCATCATCAAAGATGAATGGTATATCTTTTTGTAATAAATTAGTCAGAGGCCGAGAAATTTTTGAGAAGTCCTTAATGAACCTCCTATAAAAACCGGCATGACCAAGGAAACTTCTTATACCTTTGATGTCCTTGGGACACGGCATCTTTTCAATAGCATCAACTTTAGCTTTATCAACTTCAATGCCTCTTTCAGAAATTTTGTGCCCCAAGACAATACCTTCATTAACCGTAAAGTGGCATTTCTCCCAATTCAATACAAGGTTAGTTTCTTCACATCTCTGCAAAACTCGATCAAGGTTGATTAAGCAATCATCAAAAGAGGATCCATAAACGGAGAAATCATCCATGAATACATCACATACCTTTTCACGAAAATCAGAAAATATAGCCATCATGCATCTTTGAAAGGTAGCGGGTGCATTACATAAACCAATAGTCATACGTCTATAAGAAAAAGTACTGAAAGGACAAGTAAAATTGGTCTTAGATTGATCATCAGCTGACACAAGAATTTGGGAGAAATCAAAATAACCATCTAGAAAGCAAAAATGTGTATGTTTGGATAATCTTTCTAGCATTTGATCAATAAAAGGTAAGGGGTGATGATCTTTTTAGTAGCCTTATTTAATTTGCGGAAATCAATTACCATCCTATAACCTGTAATAATTCTTTACGGAATCAATTCATCTTTATCATTAGTAACGACAGTAATACCTCCCTTCTTAGGAACACAATGGGCAGGACTTACTCACTGACTATCAGCAACGGGATAAATTATACCTGCCTCAAGGAGCTTTAGTATTTCTTTTCTTCCTACTTCTTTCATCTTAGGATTCAGTCGCCGTTGGTGATCAATAACTGGTTTGGCATCTTTTTCCAAATTTATTTTGTGTTGACATAGAGTGGGACTAATGCCCTTAAGATCATCAAGAGTATATCCAATAGCAGCACTATGCTTCTTCAGAGTTTTCAATAATTTTTCTTCCTCCTTCTCTGAAAGGTTAGCACTAATAATAACAGGATATATCTTCTTTTCATCAAGAAAAGCATATTTAAGTGTATCAGGCAATGGTTAAGCTCAAACACAGGATCACCCTTGGGTGGAGGAGGATCCCCTAAGATTTCAACAGGCAAGTTGTGTTTCAGAATAGGTCCCTATTTAAAGAACACTTAATCTATTTCCCTTCTTTCATTCATATACATATCATTTTCATGGTCTAGCAAATATTGTTCTAAAGGATCACTAGGAGGTACGGTAATAGAAGCAAGACCAATAATTTCATCTTTACTAGGCAATTCTTCTTCACGGTGTTGTCTATGAAATTTAGAAAAGTTGAACTCATGAGACATATCACCTAAACCAATAGTAATAACATCCTTTTTGCAGTCTATCCTAGCATTAACAGTGTTTAAGAAGGGTCTACCAAATATAATGGGACAAAAGCTATCTTGTGGGGAACCAAGAACAAGAAAATCAGCAGGATATTTAGTTTTCCCACACAATACTTGTAGCGACCAGACCTCAAACAGTCTGATCTCTGTGCTCCGGTGTCATCCCTGGATCAGTAATGCTGACACCACACAGTACTCGGAGGATTTATAGCAGAGTAGCAATCACACACTTATTACATCGAGTGTCTCAAAAGAGAACTTATTACAATAAATATGGCTTAAGGCCATCTAATAACGATAACAGCGGAAGGCTTGGAAGATAAGTGAGTCCATCAACTCCATCGGCATCACTGAGTATAGAACCACGACCTAAAAACTCCTTAATCGTCGTCTGAAAAGTCTGCAACATTAACGTTGCAGCCCGAAAACGGGTCAGCACATGGAATATGCTGGCAAGGTAACACATAGAGAGTAATGGAATGCAACAGCTATACTATATGCATATTTGGCTGGTGGAAAGCTCTATGGTTACAGTTTTGCGTAAAGCCAATTTTTCCCTACTTCAAAGGAATAAATTAATTACTATCAGGGTGGTTGTTAAACATTGAGAATGGTTGACAGCATTCTCAATCCCAATTAAGTAACATCATTAAAACCCAATAAAATTAATTTAGAGTAACATGTTGAGATTCACATGATAATCCAGGTACTAGATACTCAAGATGTCCATAACCGGGGACACGGCTAACCATGATTAGTTTGTTACACTCTGCAGAGGTTTGCGCACTTTTCCCCACAAGACTCGATCGCCTCCGTTTGGTTTCTCGCACTACAGGGTGTTTGAGAAGACGGATGACCGAGACACAGTCTTTCAGAAGCGCTAGCACCTTACGACGGATAGACCAGTACACCTACTTTCCCCTACATCTGCTAGTCTACCCTGTAAGAGTTCGCACAACTTAGTCAACTATGCCAGAGCCCATAATGGCTTGTGTCTGCACATGGAAGTTTCTAGTATGAATAATCTCATGATCCCTTTGGGCCTGGGTGGCGGTCCAAAAGAAAACAGGCAAGTCCTGAAATCCCCAGGTGCCTCAATCCACCCAGATGTGTGTTAGGTTGCCACCTTAGATAAACCCTTAATTATCAATCTCACATCTGTCATGGATATCACTCACTCAATCCACGTCTACTAGCATAGCATGGCATAATAAGCAAACGTAGAAGTAACTCCCAAAGGTTTGATAATAAACAGGTAATAGGTACTACCTCATCTACTTCCCATCCCTCAATTTAATTAGATCCTAATCATGCAATGTGTGAGGATTGATCTAATGCAATAAAACTTGGTTGTAGAAAAGGTATGATCAAAGTGTTACTTGCCTTGCTGATGATCCATGAAACCTAGAGATTCGAAGTAACAGGCGGCGCACTCCGGGTATTCTATCGCAGACAAACAACAAGCATACAATAAGTACTCATCTAATGCACAGGTAAAACTCAAATAAGAGATCTAACCAGAAAGTTCAACTTAAGAACCCTGGTTTGCAAAAAGAATCAAATCGAACAAAGCAAAAGAAATCAAACGGCGAAAGAAAACAACTTCATTCTAGTAATCTGGATCTAGGGCAAATTTTACAGTAGCAAAAACATGTTTAAGTTGATTATTCAAAAAGAGGGTTTCGAGACGAAACTCCAGGCGCTTGAATCGCCTAATTCCGATAAACGAGCGAAAAGTTATACTAAAACGAAAATCGGATCAGAAATCGCGATCAGAAAATAACCGCGAAAATCCGAAGAAAAAGAAAAACGACGAACAGAATTTTTTTTTAAAACAGCACTGAAAACGAGGCGGCGGCGAACCTCGGGCGGCGCGCTGCTCCGGCGAGTCGGCGGCGGGGCGGCGGCTAGAGGCGGCGGCGGCTATGGGCTAGGGTTTCGGCTGGGCTGGCTCTCTCCCTCGCCCGGGGCGGCGGCTTATAAAGGCCCCGGCCAGGGAGTCCTGGCCGAGTACGGCCCAAAGTCGGTTACGTTTTTTTTTAAATCCGCTCGGAAGAAAAATAAAAAGAAATACTAAACGGACTCCAAAAATCACGAAATAAATTTTGCCGGGTTTCTAAAATCAAGTCTGATAAAGTGAACATTTATCGGGCCCCAAACTACAACTTTAAAAAACGCGCATTTTCCTAAATTCAAATAAAAATACCGAAAAACTCCGAAATAAATCTTATTTGATTTTTTTATTAAATCCTCAATATTTCTATATTTTGGGAAAGTCATTTTATTCCCTCTCTCATATTTTTGTAATAGAAATAATTGATGATAAAATAAATAAAATCAAATGATCCTGTTTACATAATTTGAGAAAACTCAAATATGTAAATAACGAAATCCCCAACTCTCTCCGTGGGTCCTTGAGTTGCTTAGGATTTTCTAGGATCAAAACCAAAAGCAAAATAAAATATGATATGCATGATGACCTAATGTATAACATTCCAAATTGAAAATTTGGGATGTTACAATACTTCAACATCTTTAACAATTCCCATTGGTGAAATAGTATCTCTATTGGCAAGTTTAATGGTGACATCAATTTCTTCTAACTTAGCAGGTGCAATATCATGCATAATTTTTTTGTATAAGTCAATAGGTATTGCACTAGCACCCATATCACACAAGCCATGATAACAATGATCTCCTATTTTAACAGAAATAACAGGCATGCCTACCACAGGTCTATGTTTATCTTTAGCACAAGGTTTAGCAATTCTAGCAGTTTCATCACAGAAATAAATAACATGCCCATCAATATTATCAGCCAAGAGATCCTTAACAATAGCAATATTAGGTTCAGCTTTAACTTGCTCAGGAGGTGTATATGTTCTAATATTGCTTTTACGAACCACAGTTGAAGCTTTAGCATGATCTTTTATCCTAACGGGAAAATGTGGTTTCTCAACATAAGCAGTAGGAATAATAGGATCATTATAAGTGACAGTCTTTTCTTCAAGTTTAATAGGTGCAGGTACTTTTACTTCAATGGAGGGATGATATTTAAACCACTTTTCCTTAGGGAGATCAACATGAGTAGCAAAAGATTCACAGAAAGAAGCTACTATCTTAGAGTCAAGTCCATATTTAGTGCTAAATTTATGGAAAACATCGGTATCCAAAAAATATTTAACACAATCAAAATTAGGTGTCATACCTAACTCCTTACCTTCGTCGAGATCCCAATCTTCAGAGTTGCGTTTAATTCTTTCCAATAAATCCCATTTGAATTCAATAGTCTTCATCATAAAAGAGCCAGCACAAGAAGTATCGAGCATGGTGCGGTTGTTATCAAAAAGCCGAGCATAAAATTTTTGAATAATCATTTCTCTTGAGAGCTCATGATTGGGGCATGAATATAACATTGACTTAAGCCTCCCCCAAGCTTGAGCGATGCTTTCTCCTTCGCGAGGCCAAAAATTATATATATAATTACGATCATGATGAACAAGATGCATAGGATAAAACTTCTGATGAAATTCCAATTTCAATCGTTTGTAGTTCCATGATCCCATATCATCACATAGCCTATACCATGTCAATGCATCTCCCTCCAAAGATAAAGGGAAGACCTTCTTCTTGATAACATCACCGGGCATACCTGCAAGCTTAAATAATCCACAAACTTCATCCACATATATTAGGTGCTCATCAGGATGTAATGTTCCATCTCCTGCAAAAGGATTAGCTAGAAGTTTTTCTATCATACCCGAAGGAATTTCAAAGCAGACATTTTTATTTTCAGTAGGTTCAGTAGGTTGAGGAGCAACTCTTTGCTCTACTGGTCGGGGTGAAGATACCCCGAACAAGCCCCTCAGAGGATTACTTTCCATAGTAACAAGTGACAGTAAATTTCAGCACACTATATAAAATTTTCCATACCAAATTTCACCTACCAAAGGCGCTTTACTCCCCGGCAACGGTGCCAGAAAAGAGTCTTGATGACCCACAAGTATAGGTGATCTATCGTAGTCCTTTCGATAAGTAAGAGTGTCGAACCCAACGAGGAGCATAAGGAAATGATAAGCGGTTTTCAGCAAGGTATTCTCTGCAAGCACTGAAATTATAGGTAACAGATAGTTTTGTGATAAGATAATTTGTAACGAGCAACAAGTAACAAAAGTAAATAAAGTGCAGCAAGGTGGCCCAATCCTTTTTGTAGCAAATGACAAGCCTGGACAAATTCTTATATAGAGAAAAGCGCCCCCGAGGACACATGGGAAATATTGTCAAGCTAGGTTTCATCACGATCATATGATTCGCGCTCGATACTTTGATAATTTGGTATGTGGGTGGACCGGTGCTTGGGTGTTGTCCTTACTTGGACAAGCATCCCACTTATGATTAACCTCTATTGCAAGCATCCGCAACTACAACAAAAGTATTAAGGTAAACCTAACCATAGCATGAAACATGTGGATCCAAATCAGCCCCTTACGAAGCAACGCATAAACTAGGGTTTAAGCTTCTGTCACTCTAGCAACCCATCATCTACTTATTACTTCCCAATGCCTTCCTCTAGGCCCAAATAATGGTGAAGTGTCATGTAGTCGACGTTCACATAACACCACTAGAGGAGAGACAACATACATCTCATCAAAATATCGAACGAATACCAAATTCACATGACTACTAATA